>NC_136974.1:1050016-1067516 GCF_032717465.1 Coenobita brevimanus
GGAGGAAGGAAAAGGGATGGAGGACGTGAAGGAAGGAGGGCAGGAATACTGAGAGAAGGAAGATGGAAAATAATAATAATATGAATATGAATATGAATATGAATATGAATATTACCACCACCACCACCACCAATAATAATAATAATCATCATCATCATCATCATCATCAACCCAGCTCACCTGTCCTAAACCTCCACAGTTCCCATGCTGCACACCTTTCCTAATTAACACAAACAAAAAATAAACAAACGAATAAACAAACAAACAAACAAACAACCCCACCCCCCTAATTCTTGTTTTGCTTTGAATGGGACGAAAGAAAATACCTGACACGCTCTGCCCTGTTCTCTCTCTCTCTCTCTCTCTCTCTCTCTCTCCACGTAACACCTTCCCTCCAACTTTTCCTCTCCCCTTATCTCTCTATCTCTTCCGTTCCCATCTCTCCTCCCCCATTTTTCTCTCCACTTATCTCCCTCCCTCCCTCCTCCCTCCCTACATGAATGAAAGACGTACAGTCAGCCACAAAAATTCGTTTAATATATATCGCCTCCACTTCTCACTTTCCTCTCGTGGCTAATATTCCAAAGCTGAGAGTTGGAATAATAATAATAATAATAATAATAATAATAAGCAATAATAATAATAATAATAGCAAAAAATAATAATAATAATAATAGCAAAAAATAATAATAATAATAATAATAATAATAATAATAATGGCAATAATAATAATAATAATAACAGCAATAATAATAATAATAATAATAATAATAATAATAATAATAATAAAATGGATGATAATTGTAGTACTCGTTACTGCAGTAGTAGTAGTAGTACAGTAGTAGTAATTGTAGTAGTAGTAGTAGTAGTTGAAATAATAATAATAATAATTTTCCTTCGCCCTCATGGAACCTAACACGATGCTAGTCACGAAGAAGTGCTGTTGGAAAGATGAAGAGCCATGGGAGAGTACACCCTGTTCACTTTAGCCGTCAAGCTGGCATCTCTCCATCCTGAATACCGAGATGTAACGTGGTGCTAGTCACGAGGAAGTGCTATGGAAAGGACGAAACCACTGGAATACGGTGCTAAAGTGCTATGAAACAATTCTCTCTCTCTCTCTCTCTCTCTCTCTCTCTCCCAATCACGTGACCGACCAGTGAATGAAATCAGCTGTTACTACTACGCCACAAATGTAAACAAACGCACGTGGGTGACACGTGGCAGAACTCGTGGCGTAACTTTATCAATCACACGCGTACTCACACCGAGGCTCTATCTATCGCTTTGTCTCTGTATCTATCACACGAGTACCGCCACCGAGGCTCTATCTATCGGTTTGTTTGTGTATCTATCTGTTTGTCTGTGTCTATGTATGTAAGGTGTGTGTGTGTGTGTGTGTGTGTGTGTGTGTGTATGTTTGTCTAATACCTATAACTATATCAATCTATCTCTATCTACCTGTCTGCAGTACTTATCTATCTATCTATCTACTCGTATTTATCTCTATCTATCTATCTATCTATCTATCTATCTGACCTGTTACTTAAATCCTTCCAATAGCACCTTATTCTGCATACATAATTCTCTAGTTGGAGCTGCCTCCCATAGTGTCTGTGTTATGTGTTCCTGTGTGTTCTGTTGTGTTCTTATGTGTTCCTGTGTGTTCTTATGTGTTCCTGTGTGTTCTTATGTGTTCCTGTGTTCTTATGTGTTCCTGTGTGTTCTTATGTGTTCCTGTGTGTTCTTATGTGTTCCTGTGTGTTCTTGTGTGTTCATAAATGTTCCTGTGTGTTCATAAATGTTCCTGTGTGTTCTTAAGTGTTCCTGTGTGTTCATAAGTGTTCCTGTGTGTTCATATGTGTTTCTGTGTGTTCATCTCTGGCCCGGGGAGTAACACACGCCTCTTATCACCCCCGCGTTACTGATAAGCAGATAAACGCGATGGATGGAATTTAGGTCATGCCGTATCGCGTAGAGCAGGACCTTGGGCGGTATTCTCGCTCCCTAACACCATTTCCTAAGCGATTTATTCTACTACACCTTCCTGTTCTCTTCTGTTAAATAAATCCTTCCCAAATCGCCATATTCTGCTTACTGTGCACAAGGATATTAACCAGCCATACTCAGAACTAAATCGCTAAGGAAGAGGCGTTAGGGAGCTTCCTCAAACACCTTTTCCTAAGCGATTTATTCTACTACGGTACTGCCCTCCTGTGTTATATAAATCCCTCCCAAATCGCCACACTCGGCATAATGTACAAAAGGATATTAACCAGCCATACTCAAAAATAAATCGCTAAGGAAGAGGTGTTAGAGAGCTTCCTTTAACACCTTTTCCTAAGCGATTTATTTTATTACACCTTACTGTCTTCTTCTGTGTTAAATAAATCCCTCTAAAATCGCCACTCTGCATACTGTACACAAGGATATTAACCAGCCATACTCAAAAATAAATCGCTATGGAAGAGGTGTTAGGGAGTTTCTTAACACATCTTCCTTAGAAATTTATATTACAGTTTGCTTTCTGACGTGTTATACAGGTATGTGTCCCTCACCTCCCTCCCTATCAGAGGAGAACTTCAGCCTGCAGTCTATTGGGTTCACATTTAAAATTAACGTGAGATTACTACTTCTACCACCACCACCACCACCACCACCACTACTACTACTACTGCTGCTACTGCTACTACTACTACCACCACCGCTACTACTACTACTACTACTACCATCACCACCACTACTACTACTTCTACTACTACCACCACCACCACCACCACCACTACTACTACTATTACTACCACTACTACCACCACCACCGCTACTACTACTCCTACTATCACTACTACTACTTCCTCCCATTGTACATAGTCCTCATCACCAAGATACATGGCAACACTGAAGGGACAATGTGCAGACTAATTCGCTCTCGAGAAAGTGTTGCCACATTACACAGACACTTATAAATCGACCTTGTACATAATGAGAACATCGCGTGCTTAGTTCATTTATTTATTTATTTATTCTGTTCGACCCTGGGCATACATTTGATAGCCCGTTCCCTAAGACCTATCCCACCTGCTACATACCTTCCCATGTCACCACTTCGGCGCTAATCCCCACCGTCTGTACTGAATACATGCTATGGCTGTCTCGTTCTGGGTGTAGTGGTATTATTATTATTATTATTATTATTATTATTACTATTATTAATCCACTCATCTTAAATGTCAGGACCAATTTGCCTAGCCTCGGGTTCCTACGCTCTTCATTGGACGACATAGGATTGGATGATAGATGGATGGATTATTATTATTATTATTATTATTATTATTACACGAACCTGCTCGATCTCTAGCTTCTAACATACAATCCTCTGCTAACCTAACAGACGAAACTAACCGACTATCCTAACCTACAGGTATTACCATTTACAGCGCAAAATAAATCGCTTGGGAGGAGGTGTTAGGGAGGAGGGGGTAGGCATCTCAGGGGGGGGTAACCAAATCAAGAGAACCTGCTCTCTCTCTCTCTCTCTCTCTCTCTCTCGCGATGGCCCCCCACGTTCACCATGACTCAGCGAATTTTTTAGCGAAGTTGTTTTTTTTCTTTTTCTTTTTAATCAGAGGAGGAGGAGGAGGAGGAGGTGGTGGTGGTGGTGGTGGTGGTGGTGGTGGTGGTGATGATGACGACGATGGGTTGCGTTCAGAACTCTCTCTCTCTCAACATCAACTTCGTACCCTGTGCTTCGTTTAGCTTCTCTCTCTCTCTCTCTCTCTCTCTCTCTCTCTCTCTCTCTCTCTCTCTCTCTCTCTCTCTCACCAAACTAGCTTTACCTAAGGATATTCAGGAACACCCAATTACCAGGATGTCAATAATATCAAAGCTTCATTTTAGCTGCACGTCAAAGCTATGTGATTATTATAAAGCTTATTTGAGAGAGGGAGGGTGTGAGCTGGGAGACAGGGCAGTAAAATAGCGGGGGACAGGGCGACACGAAGGCGATTTGTTTGTGGCCACCCCTTGCAGGATTAAGGCGTCTGGCAATAGATAAACTGATAGATTACTTTTAGCTGCGGGGGTGGGCCAGTTCCTTCAGGTGATAATTAAGCGTCTACAGGTGTACCGGAAGGCGAACTCTGCTAATTAGGTCGAGATGGACAGGTGTGTGGCAGGTAGAGGGAATATGAGAACGGACAGGTGAGACGATGCCCTGATTCGAGCAAAAAAACCCACACACTGTACATACATACATATATACCGACACACACACACACACACACACACACCCATATATATACAGACACGCATACAACACACATCATACATGGTAGGGGGGGGGGCGGTGGCTCAATCGGTAGAGAGGTGGCCTGCGGTCGTACCGGACCCAGGTTCAAATCCCCACTGGGGCAGGGAACAGTTTAAGGATTTGAATTTCCTACAAAAGCAGCCTTTACCAGTCTACCAGAAGACCCGGCAACATGTAAAAATACCCCCGCTAATACCAATACACCAGTCCTGTATGACACAGCCCTAGCATGTATTCAATATGGACGGTGGGTGTTAGCGCCGAAGTGGTGACATGTAGAGGTGTATGGTGTGTAGGAGGACTGCTGGGCCTCGGGAACAGGCTGTGAAGCCTATGCCCAGAGTCGAGGACATAAAAATAAAATATACATATATATACACATACATATATACATACACACATACATAATACATTCATACCTACCTACATACATACATACATACCGGTACATACAGACACACATATGCATACGTAAAAAGATTCATAAATGCAAAGAGAGAGAGAGAGAGAGAGTAACCAAAATATTCACTTCCTACCCAAAGCTTCCCTCATCCCATTAATAATTTTCCTACCCCCATTTTTCCCCCATTTCATTTCCTTTACTAAATAACCATCCAATTTCTGCCTCTATTTCAATATCCTTTACTATCGATCTATCTATCTATTGCCAGTAGCCTTAATCCCCTAAGGGGTGGCCACAAACAAATCGCCTCCATCTCGCCCTGTCCCCCGCCATTTCACTGCCCTGCTCCCAGCTCACACCCCCCTCTCTCATATACCTCTCCACTTCATCCCTCCATCTCATCCTCGGCCTCCCCCTCCCTCTCCCCCCTTCCACCTCACTCACATACTCTCCTCGTCAGTCTCTCACTCTACTATCTTATGAAATTTCCCCGGATTACTCATATCAGATCAGTGAAGCGGCATTGGACAGGGCGACATGGAGGCGATTTGTTTGTGGCCACCCCTTACGGAACTGAGGCGTCTGGCAATATATAAATTGATTCTTACCTGACTATCTTATTAAATTCTCCTTCGTCATAATTGGTAAATATCCATTTCTTTTATTATTATTTTTTAATGCTGTCTTATCATCATCATCATCATTATCATCATCATCATCATTATCATCATCATCATTATTATCATTATCATCATCATTGGGAAAACCATACTCCTCTTCCTCCTCGTCCTCATCATCATCATCATCATCATTATCATCATCATCATCATTATCATCATCATCATCATTATCATCATCATCATCATCATCATTATCATCATCATCATCATTATCATCATCATTGGGAAAACCATACTCCTCTTCCTCCTCGTCCTCATCATCATTATCATCATCATCATTATCATCATCATCATCATTATCATCATCATCATCATTATCATCATCATCATCATCATCATTATCATCATCATTGGGAAAACCATACTCCTCTTCCTCCTCGTCCTCATCATCATCATCATCATCACCACCACCACCATAACCATCATCACCACCACCACCACCACCACCACCATCATCACCACCACCACCACCACAAAAAAAAAAAAAAAAAAAAAATCCTCGAAATATTATCTTTTAAAAATTATCAAATCCATTTTTTCCCCTACATCCTTCTCCGACCACCTCATTAACCCCTTCACCCCGAGGACGTGGCGCTGGGACGCCTTCACGACGTGGTGGCACCGATATAACCGGGCGGTGGAGCTGCCTGGTTATACACGCGTCCCTCAACGACTCCCTCCCTAGTAACCAAGGAGACTCGTGCCTACCTCGTAAGTACACTGAGTTACACAAGCGCTGAAGGGTGGTGCATCTGCGGCGTCCACCCGGGGGCCAAAAAACCTCCTCATATTCTCCCCCCACCCCGCGCCTCGCCGTGGGAAGGGCCCTGGTGTGACCCTGGCAAAGCGCGGTCTACCACAAGCGGGGGGGGGGGGGCGCCTCCTAAATGTCCACTATCATCGTCCCAGGCCTATAATCAGGCTGGTCTGTTCCGGGTCCTGTTCCTCTCAATCATATATATAATTGAGCGTCAGCCAGAAGGGAGGAGAAGCAAGTAGCATCATTATTTTATTTTCTTATTTATTTTCATTGATTTTCGTTCCCTTCTTCTGCCTTTTTTTTGGGATGCGCTGGTGGTCTGTGTGTGTGTGTGTGTGTGTGTGTGTGTGTGTGTGTGTGTGTGTGTGTGTGTGTGTGTGTGTGTGTGTGTGTGTGTGGTCTTGGCGGTATTCGTGTTTTTTTTGTGTGTGTTTATATCTTACTTCCCAGACTTCCTTCTCTCTCTCTCTCTCTCTCTCTCTCATTCCTACACCCACAATAAATAAAAGAGTAACAGCCACCCACCCACACCCACCCTCCCACACACCCACACTGACCAAAACAAGCCTACGGTACCTATTCCCTGAGTGTAAGACAAGGATAGCAAGGCAAGACTGATCCCTCCTAACCACCCTCCCCTCCATCCGAACCAGGCATGAAAAGCAAGAAGGACTACCATGCAAGAGGAAGAGTGTCTAGACAAATGTAATGCTAATTGTAAAATGATTAATATGACTGAGTTTACCTTTTAATTTCAAAAGGATATAAGAGATTTAATTTGAGAGTCTGTTATTTTGTGGTGTAATTATTATTATTATTATTATTATTATTACTACTACTATTCTCATCATCATCATCATCATCCGGACCTCCTTTCCCACCCAAGAGCAGGGCGAGGAACTATTATTATTATTATTATTATTATTATTATTATTATTATTATCACCACCATCATCATCACCATACTACTCTCCTCCTCCTCCTCACCATCATCATCATCATCATCACCATCATCACCATCATCATCATCATCACCATCACCACCACCACCACAACAACAATTTCTTACATACATTATAAAGGAAAGATTTTTAGGCCGAATGAGAAAAAAAAATCGCCATCTATTTCATACACATTACATCTATTTCAAATTTATCTATCGTGAGGTATCTATCGATCTCCACGTACGCCCTTCAACCCCTTCAATCCGATGACGCACTGGGTTATTCTTGCTTTTTCCTACCGGCTTCCTTCCTAGACAGATAGATAGATAGACAGATGAATAGCTAGACAGATAGATAGACCGATAGATTCATTCAATTTTGTTTTGTATTATTAAAGGAGTTATTAATGCTATAGTTGGACATGGGTATAGTTGGACATGGGTATAGTTGGACATGGGTAGAGTTGGACATGGGTACAGTTGGACACGGGTAGAGTTGGACATGGGTATAGTTGGACATGGGTATACTTGGACATGGGTAAAGTTGGACATGAGTATAGTTGGACATGGGTATAGCTGGACATGGGTAGAGTTGGACATGGGTATACGTGGACAAGGGAATAGTTGGACATAGGTATGGTTGGATATGGGTATAGGTGGACATGGGTATATTGGACATGGGTATAGTCGGACATGCGTATAGCTAAACATGGGTATAGTTGGACATGGGTATAGGTCGACCCTTTAATTAAACCCCCCCAAAAATCTCAAAAAATAATTAAAAAAAAAAAAAGGAATGAAAAAAAGGCAGGAAAATATGGACGAAATTTAAAAAACCAGGTAAGTAAAAAATTAATTAAAAAAACAGGTAAATAAAAAAAACAGGTATGTGTGTGAGAGAGAGAGAGAGAGAGAGAGAGAGAGAGAGAGAGAGAGAGAGAGAGATTTACAAGTTCCACTCTTTACCATCTTTTATTTTTTTTATTTATGTGTCTGACTCTGGGCACAGACTCCGCAGCCCGTTCCCTGAATCCTTGCAGTCCCCCTACGTACTATACACCTTCCCATGTCACCACTTCGACGCTAACACCCACCGTCCATATTGAATACACGCTAGGGCTGTCTCATACACGCCTGATGGAGAGAGAGAGAGAGACCGTATCGTAGGTGTTCTGCTTACCTCCTCAGTTATCTATTTGTGTCTATCTATCTACCTACTTACCAATCTATCCGTCTACCTACCTACTTACCAATCTGCCTACCTACCTACTTCCCTATCTCAGTCAACCTACCTACGTATGTCTCTACCTACCTATTTACCTATCTGCCTAGAGAGAGAGAGAGAGAGAGAGAGAGAGACGGGCGAATCGAAGACGTATCCGTGTGTGTGTGTGTGTGTGTGTGTGTGGCGGAGTAAGTGAGTCAGACTAACTGTTTAAGTGGGTCGAGGTGACGCACTTACACAACCCGGGACACGCACACACACTCACACGTGTCTGCACTCACACACGCTTATATATTCACCACGCACGCGCACACACACACACACACACACTCACTCATAACCATCATCAATACTCGCACACAATCTTATTTCACCACACACACACACACACACACACACACGCTTATATATAACCATCATAAATACACGCGCACAATCTTATTTCACCACACACACACACACACACACACACACTCGCTTATAACCATCATAAATACACGCGCACAATCTTATTAAACCACACACACACACACAACTTGGCATTCAAACATATACGCAGAACACGCTACAACCCCCCCCCCTCTCTCTCTCTCGTCACACCTGCCCCTCAGAACCTTAACTAAGCAACACCAAATATTCTCTCTCTCTCTCTCTCTCTCTCTCTCTCCTCAGAACAACGCGAGAGCCCTTCGCTGAATTAAACTGTCCTACGATATACACCTGGCGACACAAACACCTGGTACAGTGGAAGTCCGGCTACGATTCCGGACGTCCACGCATCGCCGTTCCTTGGGTCACGTCAACTAAACTATTTAACATCTTCCCTCATGCCGTGACACCAACAAACAAGCGATTTAGCCAGACCTTTGCTACCCACGGACGCTGTACCACGTTAACATGCTGCCAAGTGTACCTCACCTGGAATCTGCCATGTTCACCTGTTCAATTAGTTCTTTTTCAGGAGATACAGACAGACTGACATAGAAATTAATTGAAGTTAAAATGAGTGAGAATATAACGCGTAAATCTTATGACTTTGAGTTACATAGACAAAGACACAGAGACAGTCAGACAGACAGACATAGAAATAATAGGGAGCTTAGTTACAGGGAGCAGACTAGATGGAGTTAGTTAAGTTAGAAGCTCCAACACACACACACACACACACTTATATTCACACCATCACACATTTATACACAATCTTATTTTAACACACACACACACACACACACACACACACACACACACACACACAACACCATATATACACAGTCTTAATCTAACACACACACACACACACACACACTTACATACACCACCACACAAATATACACACAATCTTACTTTAACACACACACACACACACCACCACCACATATATATACACACAATCTTATTCTAACACACACACACACACACACTTACATACACCACCACACAAATATACACACAATCTTACTTTAACACACACACACCACCACCACATATATATATACACACAATCTTATTCTAACACACACACACACAGACACACACACACACGACAGACAGACAGACAAAAAGGCAGGTCTGAGGCTTCAATGGGGAAGAAAAACAAACAAAACAAAGGAGAAAGAGAAGAAAGAGAGAGAGAGAGAGAGAGAGAGAGGAAAAAGTAGATAGCAGAAACAAGACAGACAGACAGACAGACAGACAAAGGAGAACCAAAGACAGAGAGACAGACGGAAGAGACAGACAGACAAAGGGAAACAGAAGAGAGAGAAAGATGAAACAGCAGACAGACAGACAGACAGAGACAGCATAGACAGAGACAGACAGACACAGGAAGGAGAGACAGTAAGGAGACAGACAGACCAAGGAGAAAGAGGAGAGACAGACAGAGAGACAGACGGACAGGTGGGAAGGTAAGACAGACAAAAAGTGGAGAGAGGAATGTGTTGTGGTCCCTCCTGCTACCACAACTACCACAATTATCACCATCGCTACCACAACTACCACCATCACCATAATAACCAACACTGCAACATAAACTACCATCACTACCACCATCATCACCACAACTACCACCATCACCATAACAACCAACATTGCAACATGAACTACCATCACTACCACCACCATCACCATAACAACCAACATTGCAAAATCAACTACCATCACTACCACCACCATCACCACAACCACCACCATCACTAAAACTACCACCATCACCACAACCACCACCATCACCACAACCACCACCATCACCACAACTACCACCATCACCACAACCACCACCATCACCACAACTACCACCATCACCACAACTACCACCATCACCACAACCACCAATATTGCAACATCATGCTTACCTTGTGCGCAGTGTGATGACGTGATTGCATGTCTGAGTGGGTGATTGCGTGATTGAATGCTTCACAACTATCATCATCATCATCATCATCACCACACCCACCATTCACTCCTGCCACCACCACCACCACTATCATCATCACTAAAATCATTACCACAACAATCACCACCACCACCACAACTACCACAACCATTACCACCACAACTACCACAACCATCACCACCACCACTACCACCAATAGTACTACCTCGAAGAAGAAGAAGAAGAAGAGGAGAAGGAGGAGGAGGAGGAGGAGGAGGAGGAGGAAATAATAATAATAATAATAATAATAATAATAATAATAAAGAAGATGAAGAAGAAGACGAAAGAAAAAATAAAACAATAATAATAATAATAATAATAATAATAGACAATAATAATAATAATTCCAAACAATTCTCTCTCTGTACAAAAACGCATCCAGACAGGTCGATCAAGGTGAAATAGGTAGACCAAATCGCTATGGAAAAAGTGTTGAGGGAGTATGGGAATTAGGATGCTCTCAAAGAGTGATAAGTGACTGCACTGTAACCCTGTACTCTGCAATTACATGTACACAGGCATTACATATTACAAGAGATTACATATTTCGGCACATACCCCTTCAGACTGAGGACCCGTGCGTCGTTTTATTGTTTTTCTTTTTTGTTTTTGTTTTTCTGGGGAATTCTTAGCTATGGCACTCTTGCATTCTCTCTCTCTCTCTCTCTCTCTCTCTCTCTCTCTCCACAAACACACACACACACACACACACACACACACACGTATTATACTCAATCATTCACTCGCTATTCACATATATCTGTCTGTCTGTCTGTCTGTCTCTCTCTCTGTCTCTCTCTCTCTCTAGGTCTAAGCATCTATGTAACGCCCTGCCACACCTCCTATCCACCTTCTTAGAAATATTGCAATGTTGATCAGATATTGCACCAGCTTTCTCACCATCCCATCAAATTTCCCAAAGATTATTTTATATCCTGTATTGTGATTATCATTGTGGGTTTTCCCGCGTAGAGAGAGAGAGAGAGAGAGAGAGAGAGAGAGAGAGAGAGAGTCTTTATTAACATCTAAAATCTGTCCTTATGGTGAATGTAAATGAGAGAGAGAGAGAGAGAGAGAGAGAGAGAGAGAGAGAGAGACTGCTACTACTCTCGTTCGTTTCATCATGACTCGTTACTCATTGATAAAATTCTCTCTCTCTCTCTCTCTCTCTCTCTCTCTCTCTCTCTCTCTCTCTCTCCTGTACAATAAATCTATCCCCTATGGTTTTTAGCTATAGAAAAATAGATAAACAGAGAGAGAGAGAGACAGAGAGAGAGAGAGAAATTCCACCACTCAATGTTACTCAGTGATAAGATTTCCCCTTTCTCTCTCTCTCTCTCTCTTTATTTCTAGTATTAAATCTAGGTCAATAATTCCAGACTCCCAGACGGCATACCCCCCCCCTTCAGGTTAAGGTCAGGTTAAGTAGGAGAAAGGAAGGTGTTAGGAGTCAGGTTAGGAAGGTGGTGTGGGTGGGAAGGGTGGGTGGGATGCGCTGGGATGGTGGTGGGTGGAGGGACTGGTTGGGGGGATTACACCCTGTGAAGATGGGCGTTTTAGTCTGACCGGTATGGACGTGAGGATAACTTGAAGAAGAAGAAGAAGATGATGATGATGATGATGATGAAAAAGAAAGAAAGAAAGAAAGAAAGAAAGGACGTGAAGAAACAACAACAATAATAATAATAATAATAATAATAATATCGAAGTAAGCACGCGTTGCTCTCATTTACCTGGCATCATAGGAACTAGGATATTCTCTCTCTCTCTCTCTCTCTCTCAAAACATTGCATCAGGATCAGCCCTTCGTTAACATCATTTCCGGTTTGATTACGAGAGAGAGACAGAGAGAGAGAACACGTGCTAGCTCTACCATTCACTCTAACGCCTCGTGACGTCACCACTCACCCTATCGTGACGTCACCACTCACTCCTCGCACCCTAGTAGTCAACCCTTTCACTTCGAGTACCTCAATTCTAGCTACCTATAGACTAGTAGTAGTAGTAGTAGTAGTAGTAATAGTAGTAGTAGAAACAGTTGTAGCAGTAACTGTGTGAGTGTGTGTGTGAGAGAGAGAGAGAGAGAGAGAGAGAGAGAGAGAGAGAGAGAGAGTCACATGAGCTATGACGCAAGTACCACGTGGACATTCTTTAAGTCAATGTCCTAATTAGACAGATGACCTAATTTGACGTCCTAATTAGACAGATGACCTAATCTGACGTCCTAATTAGACAGATGACCTAATCTGACGTCCTAATTAGACAGGTGACCTAATTTGACGTGTCCTAATTAGACAGGTGACCTAATTTGACGTCCTAATTAGACAGATGACCTAATTTGACGTCCTAATTAGACAGATGACCTAATTTGACGTCCTAATTAGACAGATGACCTAATTTGACGTCCTAATTAGACAGATGACCTAATCTGACGTCCTAATTAGACAGATGACCTAATCTGACGTCCTAATTAGACAGATGACCTAATTTGACGTGTCCTAATTAGACAGGTGACCTAATTTGACGTCCTAATTAGACAGGTGACCTAATTTGACGTCCTAATTAGACAGATGTCCTAAACTGACATGCCCTAATTTGACAGATGTCCTAAACTGACAGATGTCCCAATTCCTAAGTCTCTTACACTGACCTTATCACTAGAAAAAGCACTTAAATTGTAGTAATATAAGTAGTAAAGAGTAATTAATAAAGTGAGACGCACTGTTATTACAAGTACTGCTAATATACGTAAGGATGTACTGTGCCACTCTAGCCGGGCAGTACATGCGTAGTGCACATGTACTTAGCACCGGTCTGTGGTGTACTTAAACCCCATTCTCTCTCTCTCTCTCTTCAGCCTGCAGTTCACTGGGTTCGCGTTCGAACCTAAAAAATAATGAGAGAGAGAGAGAGAGAGAGAGAGAGACTGCCAAGCCCACCACGACAGCAAGGGCCTTCAAAGTACTGCGTCCTAGTTACACTCACCTTCACTCCCCACCACTCCCCACCACCGCCTACTCCCTTCACCACCATCACCACTTTTAATTCATTTCTCACCACTCGCTCACTTCTCATTTTCACCACTCATTCCTGTCACTTTCACCCCCACTCACCACTCATCCTTCCTTTCACACTTCATCACTTCATTCACCACTCATTCTTCATTCCCTACCTTACCCTCACCACTCATCCTCTCTCTCTCTCTCTCTCTCGTACCCGCTCACCCCTTCCTCGTCGATCACCCTCACACACTGCCCCCACCCCCTCTCACTTCCCCCTCCCCCCCCACAACGCCCACGGTAAGCTCTCAAAGAATGTCCTTTAGTGCGTGCGTGCGTGCGCGTGGAGGGATTTGAGAGCAAGTGAGGGAGAGAAAAAGAGAGGAGAGAAAAGAGGTAGAGAGAGGAGAAACAGAAGACATGGAAAAGAGTGACGAGAGAAAAATTGGACCGAACTGGATGGCATAATTTGAAGGCTTTGAATATGGCAAAAGCGCGGGAAAAAGAAAGAGAGAGAAAAATAAAATAGAGAGAATGGAGAGAGGAGAGAAAATTGAGAGAATGAGGAGGGGAAAAGAGAGAAAAGGCAGGAGGAGGAAGAGGAGGTGAGTAGGAAGGAGGGATGGAGGGAGGGGAAGGAGGCGTGGCATGGTGGTGGCGTGATTGCGTCATTGTGCCGTCCCGTGGGGCAGCCCAACGTATCGTACCGCACACCTTACCCTAATTTCACCATTTTCAAACCCAATTCCCCTTCCAATTATCCCTCCACCACCTCCAATATCCTCCCCATACCCTAATACCTCCCCTACCCCAATTTCCCACTCCTCCGAAGGGTAGAATGTGTAAAAAATAATATTAACACTGACCAGCAACTGCATGCCCAGGTGTGCCAGATGTCGCCAGAAGCATCCTGATTTCCACGTACGAATTGCGTCACCACATGCGTGCCGTGGGCTTGTGACGCATCGCAGCAGGAAATATGGAGATTAAGAGCATAATGGTGCCCGTTCACTTGGATCTAGGTTAGCGTCGGAGGATATAGAGTAGTGGGAGCAACGGGGATGGCAGAAAAACAGGAAATATGAGGCGGGGGAAATAGAATAAGACGCGATCGGTGAGGCGGGGGAGTTGGAGGGAGGAGGCCGCGTTCAGGAAAGTAGGTTAGAGTCGGGGAGTAGTCTTGGGGGCGTTGGGGATGACAGGAAAGCAAAAATTTAGAGCACAAGCAGCGGAAGTCGTATTTATAAAAGTTCTTATCCTATTCTTACGATAAACGGGTATCCTCAGCGGTGAATTGATACGAAGAATCACTTTGTTTAGGATTTTCCACACGACTATTCACTGCTCCGTGTGTACAAAGTTCGTTAACGGTAAGAATGAAGGTAAAGCATGAATAAACAACCTTATTCATAACTTAAGCTACGAATGTTTTACTAATACGACCTGAGGAGAGGGTTCGAATTAGAAAGCTGACAGAATTCGAAAGAGAAAGCAGAAATTAACGACAATCCGACCCCAAACTTCGACCAGTGGAATCGGAGTGCACTTATATTTTCAAACTAGGGACCCGGTACAGAATTCGAAAGAGAAAACAATAAAAAATACATAAATCAATAAAATACACTCTCCACGGTATTCTATCTTATCCTGTACAGAATAAAAACTAAACAAAACAACAAAATTACGTAAGGGCGACCAAACAAGTACACTTAAAGAAAAGGCTGAGGAGTACATTCAAATTATCAAACAGAAAACGGGATTTGAATGATAACGGGCAAGAATGTGGACGTTATTTATATATGTGAGATAATGGTATCGAGGAAGGCCGTCTCTCTCTCTCTCTCTAATACATCATGGCAATAAGCAAGCAGGTGTTTATGTGTCATCGTCACACACACACACACACACACACACACACACACACACACACACATTCATTCCACGTTTCCTAGAATGACATGACTAGGAAAAGGGCAAAATTTTCCTTGTCGTATGGTGATGGCGGTAGTTGTGGTGATGGTGGTAGCTTTAATGGTTATGGTGGTAGTTGTGGTGATGGAGGTAGCTGTGGTGGTGGCAGTTGTGGTTGTGATGGTAGTTTTGGTGGTAGTTGTGGAGAGGATGGTGGTAGCTGATGGCGAAATTGGAGGTTGTTGGTAGTGTTGTTGATCAAACCAATTCTGGCCTAGCAGACCCATCGACTGTAGGCAAGCAAGTCTCTACAAGGATGTCCAGTGCAGAGATCAGGTGTTTCCTCGAAGCTGATCACCTTACCACAGCTCAGCGTGGGGCACAATGTGGAGGTTTGGTTCTTGGATGGATGCCGCATTTGCATCTTTCCACCCAGTTAACAGGGGCACATAGCTTCACTTCACCCCTTTGACTGGTTATATGGTTACCACCCAGCGATGCAAATGGTTTCTTGGGATACAGGAAACCATTAGCCGTGTCACTCAGTGTAGAGTCACCTTAAGTGGAAATAACTAAAAATGTAGGAGGAAGAGAGGAGAGGAGAGAGAGTGAGAATGAGAAAGAAAGAAGTGGTAGTAATACATGAAGTGAGTGGATGATGGCGCCACCACGTACCATCAAAGGTGAAGGTTATGGTGGTAGTTGTGGTGGGGACGGTGGTAGTTGTGGTCGTAATGGTGGTAGTTGTGGTGGTAACAGTGGTAGTCATAAGTTTTAGAGTACAATAATATGCCTCCTCCTCCTCCTCCTTCTTCTTCCTCTTCCTCCTCCTCCTCCTCCTCCTCCTTCTTCTTCCTCCTCCTCCTCCTCCTCCTCCTTCTTCTTCCTCTTCCTCCTCCTCCTCCTTCTTCTCATCATCATAAGTAATAAACAATAATAATAATAATAATAATCACCATCATCATCATCATTTAAAGAACTCTAAAGAGGTATAATTGTGTGTGTGTGTGTGTGTGTGTGTGTGTGTGTGTGTGTGTGTGTGTGTGTGTGTGTTTCCAGAACCATTATTGTTAAATTTTCTTAAGTCTCTCTCTCTCTCTCTCACACACACACACACACACACACGTCGCAGCAACTGAAGTGCCATACGGGGGGGGGTAGTAGGCACGTGTGAGGAAGCCCCTGCCTCGCGCGCGCGCGCACACACACACACACACACACACAATCACCCCTACACCCCCACCACCTCCACCACCCCTCCCTACACCCACCCCCACCCTCTCAAAGGCGCCACTCCCCCCCCCCCAGCACCCGCCGTATTGACTAACCCCTCCGATCCTGCCTACCGTCTTAAGGGGGTAGGGAAGATGAAGAAAGTAGGGGAAGGGTAAGGGAAGGGGAAGGGTAAGGGAAGGGGGAGGGGTAGGGGAAGGGGAAGGAGAGGCACATTAAGACGTACATTCATCTGCGCACACACACACACACACACACACACACACAACTCTCTCTCTCTCATTTAACCCTTTCACTGCGATGCCTTCTTATAATTTTAACCCCAATGATGGTAAGTGTAGTTGTGGTGAGGCAGGTGTGGGGCAGGTGTGGTAGGTGTGGGACAGGTGTGGTGGGTGTGGGACAGGTGTGGTAGGTGTGGTGGGTGTGGGACAGGTGTGGTAGGTGTTGCGCAGGTGTGGAACAGATGTGGCTGGTGTGACAGGTGTTGCGCAGGTGTGGGACAGATGTGGTAGGTGTGGCAGGTGTGGTGGTGCAGTTGGCGATGATCCAGTGAGGTAACATCCTACACATTCTACTCCGGTCACTCCTCTCTACCTCACCACT
>NC_136974.1:1072516-1080016 GCF_032717465.1 Coenobita brevimanus
TAGTTAAGAAATGGGTTAGAGAGGGGAGGGGGACGCAGAGGGGGTAGGGGAGTGGAGGGGAGAGATGGAGAGAAGAGGGAAGAGGAGGGGAAGGGGAGAAAGACGGAGAGGGGAGGAGAGGAGGAGGGGGGGAGGTTAGGCAGGACAGAAGGAAGAGGAAGAACAGAAGTATATGAAGTAGGGAAGGAGGAAGGGGAGGAGGAAAGGAGGACAGGGGGAGAAAGAGAGGGGGGAGAAACGATGGGGAGGGGATGAGGGGGAGGAGGAGGGAGGGAAAGAGGTTTGGAGCAAGGGGGAGGAGAGAAAAGAAAGGAGAAATGAAGTTCAGATGAGAGAGAGAGAGAGAGAGAGAATCCATCAAAGCCGAAACTAATCCAAACTCTTCTAATTCCTTCCAGCATAAAACTTTCACCAATAATATCACTCCTTCCTCATTCCCTGCGCTTCTCCACTCTAACGACTCTGTAGCTCTTTCTTCTCCTGATAAAGTTAATGTCTTGGCTCCACGTTTTGCCTCTTATTTTTACACAAGATTATCTCCCTCTTGTCCCTCCATCTTCTCTACCCTATGACTTCCTTATTACGTAATATCAAAAACGTTTATTTCTGCTCTCACCCTTATTTTTCTATACCCTAAATTGGGCCTGATTTTCGTCCTTTTGCAGCTTATTTCACGTAGCTCTGCGCCACGCGAATGATACCCCGCTACACACTCTCCACGGCACTTCTTCGTGACTAGCATCATTTTCTATAACCCGCTCTTATACCTCAGCGCTAGAGGTGGAGATACGTGAATTTTAGGCCAAGTAAGAGTGAAAGGGGCGTAGAAATGAAGACGGCCGAATTTTGCTTCCGTGAGTGTATGTCAGTGAGGTGGAGGCCAAGGATGAGATGGAGGGATGGAGTGGACGGGTATATGAGAGAGAGGGGTGTGAGCTGGGAGCATGACAATGAAATGGCGGGGGACAGGGTGACATGGAGGCGATTTGTTTGTGGCCACCCCTTAAGGGTTTGAGGCGTCTGGCAATAGACAGATCATTGTTATTATTATTATTATTATTACTATTACCATTGTTATTATTATTATTACTATCATTACTATTATTATTATTATTATTATTATTACTATTATTATTATTTGATCGCCAATGTGGGTTCCATCTTGAATGCTCCACTGACAATCATCCTAAACCCATCCCACGTTTCCTCCTCATCTTTGGGAAATTCTTGTAAAACTTATGCTATTTTCCTGAATAATTCCAAGGCTTTTTAGCACCTAGTACATACCTTTCATTTCCCACCTGTCCTCTTAATTAAGGTATCGCTTCCTCTGTGTTCACCTCCTGTGGCTGTTCTAGGTCAGTGTCTATATTCTCTCTCTCTCACACACACACACTCTTCCCATCCTTCCTAACTCACCTCAAAATGCAGAGTCCACCACTGGCTCTCTCCACACCCTCCTCTCCTCCACACTAACCTGCAAAAAAGTAAAGAAATATAAAGCGAAATTAGTAAAGGAGCCGAAGGGGAAATTTTAAAGGAAGGCGAGAAATAAGACACAAGAATACATAATGATAAAGATTTTTGGTGTGGTAGGTAGGGGCGCTCACCATCCACTCACTCGATGTAGTGCTGCTCTCGGATGCCTGCCCTTTCCTATATTCTTTCCTTCTCTCCTCTTCTGTCTTTCTCTCCTTCATTCTGTCCTCTTCCTTCAACCTGTGGGTGACTCTACACTGAGTGACAAGCCAAATGGTCTGTGCACCAGGAAACCATTTACTACGCTGGGTGGTAACCATATTACCAAATTTTGGCGCCTGGTGGTTTAGTGGGTAATTAAGGCGCTCCAATCGGATTGAGCCGGTGAAGGCTTATATCCAAGGGATGGTTAGGGTTGACTGCTCATGTAATGCCACTCAGGGATGAGTGAGGCTGGTCACTCTCATCTTAAATGTCAGGACCAACTTGCCTAGCCCTGGGCTCCTACGCTCCTCATAGGGCAACACAGGATTAGAGGATGAATGAATGTATGTGTGTGTGTGTGTGTGTGTGTGTGTGTGTGAGAGAGAGAGAGAGAGAGAGAGAGAGAGAGAGAGAGAGAGAGAGAGAGGAAGTTGTTCTAATTCAGCTTCCTGGCAACAAGCAAGGACATGTGACAGGGGGGGGGGGTCAGGGAGGAGGGAGGGGGGTCAGGGGGAGGAGGGGGTGGAATGGGGGGTCAGGGGGGAGGAGGGGGTGGAATGGCGGGTCAGGAGGGGGTGGGGGAGGGGAACAAGCCCACCTCTACCCTTATAAGGTCACACACACACACACATACACACACGCACACGTGACACATATTCATTACTAACACACATGCATCGTAAACCAGACAGATAGATAGACAGACAGAGATAGACAGGTATAATAGATAGATAGATAGATAGACAGACAGATAGATACAATAATCTCCACACACGATGCTAAATGATCACAGGAAGACATCTTTCTCTCCCTCAGATAATAATAATAATAAATAATAATAATAATAATAATAATAATAATAATAATAATGATACTACTACTACTACTACTACTACGACTACTTCTACCACCACCACTATTATTGTTATTATTATTATTATTATGCAAGAGAGAGAGATAAGCATCAATGAATCTGGTTGGACTTTGACTTGAGGCGTCCGGGATCAGGAGTCCTCTCTCTCTCTCACGCAGCACTCGTCTAACTACCCGTTCTCACCAATTTTCAATCCAACTCTATAAGGCAAGAGTTAAATGTGACGTTCACGAAGAAAAGTGGTCAACTCTGGAACTGTCTACCTTAGTCTACCTATCCCCCTGCCTATGACCTCCACTGATCTCGCCTGACTTCACCTGACCTAACCTTGACCTCATCTGACCTAACCTGACGTGACCTCACCTGACCTCCACCTGACCTAACGTGACCTCACCTGACCTGATTTTTAAACGCAGTGTCCAGGCATCTCAAAATACATGGATCTTAAATTTAACTTTCCTCTCTCTCTCTTTTAAGTTCAAATTTCGCGCGCTCAGCCTAAAAATCTTCCAAAATATAAATAATACAAGAATCTAACTTTAAATACTAACATCTATCTATTTATCTATCTACTGCCAGACGCCTTAATCCTATAGGGGGTGGCCACAAACAAATCGCCTCCACGTCACCCTGTCCCTCGCCATTTCACTGCCTGCTCCCAATTCACACACCCCTCTCGTATACCTCTCCACTCCATCCCTCCATCTCATCCTTGGCCTTCCCCTCCCTCTCTCCTCCTCCACCTCACATACACTCTCCTCGTCAGTCTCTAACTCTCCATCTAACATAATCTAACATTTACTAACATCTAATATTTTATGTAAGGTAGATAGACAGATAGATAGATAGATAGATAGACAGATAGACAGACATAGATACATGCTGTCTAAATGGAATAAAAGATGGAATTGGGTTGTTAGGCGCACGTGCAAACAATTGTGTGTGTGTGTGAAGTATTACCTGTGTGTGTGTGAAAGTGTTACCTGCGTGTGTGTGTGTGTGAAGTATTACCTGTGTGTGTGTGAAAGTGTTACCTGCGTGTGTGTGTGTGTGTGTGTGTGTGTGTGTGTGAAGTATTATCTGTGTGTGTGTGTGTGTGTGTGTGTGTGTGTGTGTGTGTAAAGATACATACACACACACCACAGTATCATCATAAAAACACTGAGAAATCCATTATTATTATTTATTTATTTTTCACAAACTCATTCGGCACGTGGAGGGTGTTTGGATTAGTGTGCTTGTATCTTGTTTTTTTCCCAGGTAAGAAAGCAGAACAACAACAACAACAGCTACTACTACTACTACAAAAAGTACAGTGTAGTAGTAGTAGTAGTAGTAGAAAAAGTAGTAGTAGTTGTAGTAGTAGTAGCAGCAGAAGTAGTAGTAGTAGTTGTCGTAGTAGTAGTAGTAGTAGTAGTAGAAAGTGTAGTAGTAGTAGTAGGAGTAGTAGTAGTAGAAAAAGTAGTAGTAGTAGTAGTAGTAGTAGTAATAGTAGTAGTAGTAGTAGTAGTAGTAGTGGTGGTAGTAGTAGTAGTAGTAGTAGTTGTAGTAGTAGTAGTGGTAGTAGTAGTAGTAGTAGTAAAGAGAACACAGCACAAACACAAGCATGCCACAGATGCTGGCAGCCTCCCCCACGCACCCACAATGGCGTCGCCCGAGAGCTGCCAAATACCTAAATCCTTCGTCTTCTTACATTTTTTCGTCCTTCAAGCCGCGTGAAACTAGGCACCAGCAGCAGCAGCAACCCTCAGACGTACAGGAAGAAGGGGAGAACACTTAGAAGAGACGGCGAGCGAGGACGAGGTTAATGAGAGAGGGGGAGGGTGACAGGAGGGATAAATGGCAGGAAAAAAACAAAACTTGGCAACCCTTGGAGGTCTCCCGGCACCGGCGCCACGTCAGGGCCAGAAAATTACTATTATTATTATTATAATTATTATTATTAATATAGTAGTGGTAGTAATAGTCAGGGCCAGAAAATTATTATTATTATTATAGTAGTAGTAGTAGTAGTAGTAATAGGGCCAGAAAATTATTATTATTATTATTATAGTAGTAGTAGTAGTAGTAATAGGGCCAGAAAATTATTATTATTATTATTATTATAGTAGTAGTAGTAGTAGTAATAGGGCCAGAAAATTATTATTATTTATTATTATTATTATTATTATAATTAGTAGTAGTAGTAGTAGTAGTAGTAGTAGTAGTAGTAGCAGCAGCAGCAGCAGTAGTAGTAGTACTAGTTCTTTCCTTGTTCCTGGATCTTGCCTTTCCGGAGAAGGGTGTCATGATGATGATGATGATGATGATGATGATGATGATGATGATGATTCACTTCTTTAGGTAAAAATGTCACCATGATAATGAACCATTATTATTATTATTATTACTATTATTAACATTAATATTACTAATACTACTACCATTAGTATGACTGCTACTATCGCTACTGCTGCTGCGATTATTATTATTACTATTTTATTATTATTACTATTTTATTATTATTATTATTATTATTAACCTTCATTCTTTCCTCGTCCTTCTGCCTACGGGTGACTCTACACTAACTGACAAGCCAAATGGTTTCCCATACACCAGGAAACCATTTACTACGCTGGGCGGTAACCATGTAACCAGATTATGGCGCCTGGTGGTTTAGTAGGTAATTACGGCACTCCAATCAGATTAAGCCGATGAAGGTTTATATCCAAGGGATGGTTGGGGTTTATTGCTCACGTAATGCCACTCAGGGATGAGTGAGGCTGGTCACTCTCATCTTAAATGTCAGGACCAACTTGCCTAGCCCCGGACTCCTACGCTCCTCACGAAGCAACATAGGACTGGATGATGGATGGATGGATGAATGGATGATGATTATTATTATTATTATTATTATTACTACTACTTCTACCACCACCACTACTACTACCCCTATTAATGCTATTATTATTATTTTTATTATTATTATTATTATTAATATTAACCCCATTTATTACAACTCAATCAGTACGCGATCCATCAATCCACAAACATCACCCAATCCTGACTCGATCTATCTATCTGTCTATCTGAATCGCTTCCTTGTAAAATACTATACTACGCATCTAATTATTTGCGTAGCTACGGTTCAACAGATGTCTTAAGTTACGACATATTCTTATCGTTACTAAGAAGACTTACTGAAAGGAATAAGTGGAGTTACGTGGAGAGACAGACAGACAAATGAGAAAGTGAAGGAGCGTTGTGGTGATGTGGAGTTACGTGGAGAGACAGACAGACAAATAGAGACTGACCAGAAGTGTGTGTGAGGTAAAGGGGGAGAGGGGAGGGAGGGGGAGTAGGAAACTGACTAGAAGAGTGTATGTGAGTGAGGTGGAGGGGGAGAGGGGAGGGAGGAGGTGAGAGACTGACTAGAAGAGTATGTGAGTGACGTGGAGGGGGAGAGGGGAGGGAGGAGGAGTGAGAGACTAACTAGAAGAGTCAGGGGGAGGGGAAACCAAGGGAGGGAGGGAGTGGAGAGGTATATGAGAGGGGGAGGGGGGTGTCTAGAGGGACGAGGGGGGGCAGCTAAATGGCAAAGGACGGGGCGACAAGGAGGCGACAAGTTGGTGACGTCAAGCTATAGATAGACACCGATAGATAGATAGATAGACAGATAGATAGACAGATAGACAGACGATTACAAGAGATGAATAAGTCGATTATGTGCAAAAAAAAAAAATTCTCTCTCTCTCTCTCTCTCTCTCTCTCTCTCCAAAGTATGTCAAGGTAAAGGCTCCGAAATCGAGAGAGAGAGAGAGAGAGAGAGAGAGAGAGAGAGAGAGAATCGACAGGTTTTAAAAATAGTCTGGCCAACTGATTTACAACATGCCTAACCGTCACGAGAATAAATTTTAAAAAAGAAATATTCAAAAAACGTTAAATACATCTACCCAACGGATTTCCACAGTTCGAAAAAAAAAAAAAACTCCATAGATACAAAAAATACCATTGAAAAGGACGTCACAGATCACCAAAATTTAAAAAAAATATTAAACTCTCCATTGGCGCCAAAAATACCGTTCAAAAGGGCGTCAACGGTCGCTAAATTCAAACCAGCCAACGGTTTTCTCCAACGGCCTATTTCAAACCGGAGCCGGAAGCCGCCATGTTGCCGCGCCAGTCACGAGCCAGGATGACGTCACTGGGACCGTTGGCTGCTCCTGACCGGCCGTGGTTTGAATTTTCCCGCCAAATTTCGAAGGTCTCGTGGGCCATTTATTATCGCTGGGAGCCATTGTTTATTCATTTATTTTATTAACTAATTTATTTATTCATTTATTCATTTGAGGTGTTGTAGCAGCGAGGGTGGAGGTTAAGAAATTCAAAATAATCTTACAATAATTTTTCAATCTTACGCAGACGTCGCAACACCTCTTACTTAGCGATTCATTCTGCACATTAAACGGCAACGTCTTCTTGTCTATTACTTGTTACTGATGCATATTTTATCAACAGTAGTAGCAGTAGTAGTAGTAGTAGTAGCAGTAGTAGTACAGTAGTAGTAGTAGTAGTAGTATTACAGTAGTAGTAGTAGTAGTCGTAGCAGTAAGCTTAGTAGTAGTAGTAGTAGTGGTAATTGTGGTGGCAGCAGTAGTATACTAGTAGTAGTAGTTGTAGTGGCAGCAGTAGTATAGTAGTAGTAGTAATAGTAATAATAGTAGTAGTGGTAGTAATAGTAATAGTAGTAGTAGTAGTCACAGTCGTAGTAGTAGTAGTAGTTGTTGTTGTTGTTGTTGTTGCAACCGCACGAAGGCGACCCTGTCCACCACCAGGACATCATCAAAACAATAAAAACAAACAAGAAAAAGTAAAGTCATAACCAAAATAAATCGCTCAGGAACAGGAGCTAAGAAGCGTCCCACACATCAAACACGACCATATGAAGACTAAAAAACAAACAT
>NC_136974.1:1090016-1102516 GCF_032717465.1 Coenobita brevimanus
CTTTATTTAACTTAATCTAAAACCTGAAAGCACTAAGAGCGTTAAACAGATTACTACTACTACTACTACTACTACCACTAATACTACTACTACCACCACTAATACTACTACTACCACCACTAATACTACCACTACCACTACTACCATTACTACTACTACAACTACTACTACTACCACCACCACTACTACTTAACTCACCTGGCCAATTAGCTCCCCCTACACCTATGATTCTCACCTGTTTGTTCCTTCACCTTTAATTTTTCCTAAGTCAGGTAGATAATGGCGCTTCGTACGACCTAATATTCTATCTATCTATTTATCTATTGCCAGACGCCTTAATCCCGTAAGGGGTGGCCACAAACAAATCGCCTCCATGTCGCCCTGTCCCCCGCCATTTCACTGTCCTGCTCCCAGCTCACACCCACTCCCTCTCTCATATACCTCTCCACTCCATCCCTCCATCTCATCCTTGGCCTCCCCCTCCCTCTCCATCTCACTCACACTCTCCTCGTCAGTCTCTCACTCTCCATCGAATATAATTCTTGGTAAGGTGTAAGCGAGATACAGGTGAGGATGTGAGGGACCTGAACCACTTTGCACAGGCGACTTATTCTCGATTCGTACCCTTGGACCGTAGTTGCTTAGTAGGGATATACTCGCTTCCTCTGGCTACCCTCTTGTTTGCGTAAGTGAAAATCTACGCAACATCTTACGAGGACATGACGCTCACCTGCCTGGACGGACTGGATCACCTTTCTGTTCACCTGCAATTACCTCCGCATCGTTTAAGTGTTAGTTATATACACCATCCTCTCACCTGTTGTAACATTTTTGAAAAGACGCATTTTTTGAGTGTTGAGGGATTCAGTTCACACTTTTAATCCCATCAAAATCTGGCCATGACTAAGAAAATAGTGGCTAGTAGTATAGTCTGTCTCAGGAAAAACGAATGTAGAATATTGTCTATTTTACTCCAAAGTCACTGTCAAAGGCCGAAGGCATCTGATTTAACGACCTGTGGGAATACAGGCTGGCCAGGGACAACCCTGAGGCCAAGAGGCACACACACACACACACACACACACACACACACACACACACACTCAATGAATGGGTATAAGTGACCCGCTATGCTCACAGGTCAATATGAACTGTGGTTCCTGTTTTTGGATGCAACTTTTTTTTTTTTTTTTTTTGAGTTACAAAGCGCTAAAAATACACGAAAAATATTGGACCAGTTATTCGTTGTATATTTAGATTTAATAGCATATTATTCCTTTTAGTTTACTTTTTTTTTTTTTGAGCTTGATTCGCCTGGATATCCATATTCGCATTTCATCAACGGACTTACCCTCTCTCTCTCTCTCTAAACCCCTGCTTCCCTCCTCTCTTCTCTCCCTCCTCCATCTATCATCTCTCTCTCTCTCTCTCTCTCTCTCTCAACCTCTGCTTCCGTCCTTTCTTGTCTCCCTCCTCCCTCCCCCATCTACCCCCTCTCTCTCTCTCTCTCTCTCTCTCTCTCTCTCGTGTGTGTGTGTGTGTGTGTGTGTGTGTGTGTGTGTGTGCAATCATTATCATGACTAATGGTATGCTTTGTATTGGAAAGTAAAGATGAGGAGAAATATTGTGGAATCTATGGCGAATATTGTGGCAGAAGAGTGTAGACATGTATGAAGGTGAACGTTAATTGGCCCACAGGGAATTAATGACAGTTCCACATGCTGACGTCTCGAGGGGACTTCTTGTAGTTGTTCTCTATAAATATATTCCAATGTTTTATTTATTTTATAATACTTACATCACAGTTAAGTTATACTTTGCACTGACATTATTATTCACTACTACAGAACCTTGAGAGAGAGAGAGAGAGGGGGGGGGGCTGGTCATTCCCAGGGGACAAGTGGTCACTCCTCACCTCTCTCTCTCTCTAGCATGCAGACCCACCCCCCCTGAACTCAAAACATCATCCTTCCTGCCTTCCTATCCATCCCCATCCCCTCTCTTCACCTAGCTTTTTGCCCATACACACATTTGCACACACACACACACACACACACACACACACACACACACACACACACACACACACACCTGAGCTGGGATCGGCAATCCGTTTCCCATTGTGACCTCTATTTCCTTACCCAACATTCCTTCCCTCTCCCTAAGGACTTCCCACTTTACCTGTCCCTTGTTTCTCTCCGTCTTTGTGCCGTGATTAGAAATCTGGACAAAATAACTGACCACCTACCAAAAAATCTATCATTCTATCAGAAGATATATATATGTATATATATATATATATATATATGTATATATATATATATATATATACACAACTTAGAACTATAATACTTATATGTAAACTTCAGGAAACTGGCAAATGGGGACCTCCCCTTAGAAAATTCCTTGGTGCGCCCCTGCTGGGCACTGATAGATAAATAGAGGCTTCACATTGTTTTATTACTTAAGCGTCGTGTGTGTGTGTGTGTGTGTGTGTGTGTGTGTGTGTGTGTGTGTGTGTAGAGGAAAGAAAACGGAAGAGGGAAGGAGGTAGGTCCAGAATCCCGAGGGGACCTCTTAATCCTTCACACGGTCACTCGTGTTCCGATTTTGGCAAAGGCTTTGTAAAATTCTCGCATTCACGTTTCCTGAGAAAGGGTATAGTAGCAGTAGTGGTGGTGGTGGTGGTGGTGGTGGTGGTGGTGGTGGTGGTGGTGGTGGTGGTGGTGGTGGTGACGATGATGGTGATGATGATGATGATGGTGATGATGATGATAATGATGATGATGATGATGGTGATGATGGTGATGATGATAATGATGATAATGATGATGGTGATGATGATGATGATGATGATGGTGATGATGATGATGATGATGATGATGATGATGATGGTGATGATGATGATGATGATGATGATGGTGATGATGGTGATGATGATGGTGGTGATGTGGTTACCTCTTTACGTGTACCAGCGATCAGGGAAGAACTGCACCTCAGCAAAATAAATCGCTTAGGAAAAGGTGTTAGGGAGCTTTCTGCACAGTATGACGATATTGGGAGGATTTATATAACACACTAGGACAGCAAGGAGCAATAAACAAAATAAATCGCTTACGAAAAGGCGTTAGGGAGCTTTATGCACAGTGCGGCAATACTGGAAGGATTTATACAACACACTAGGACAGTAAGGTGTAATAAAATAAATCGCATAGGAAAAGGCGTTAGGGAGCTTAACGCAAAGTATGGCAATATTCGAAGGATTTATACAACACTCTAGAGCAGCAAGGTGTAATAAATAAAATAAATCGCTTAGGAAAAGGTGTTAAGGAGTTTCCTTAACCGGCAGGCATACGGGCCGGTATTTGCCTTCGTAATGCTCAAGGGGGTACAATAAATCGCTAAGGAGGAGGCGTTAGGGAGCGACCTGTGTGCGACATAAGTATTCTAAAGCCACTTAGAAAAGAGGCCCCACAACACTTCAATATTCTTAAGTGTTTATAAGTGTTTTGTTCTCTTGGCACTTAGGAGAGAGAGAGAGAGAGAGAGAGAGAGAGAGAGAGAGAGAGAGAGAGAGAGAGAGAGAGATTCGACTTGAAAAAGATAAAAAACGAACTGTAGTGGAAATATAATCAGCCTAATGGTTACAACGCTGGGTAGTAACCATATCACCAAATAACGGGGTGACGTGGAGCACCCCTGTTAACGAGGTGCACGAATGACGCAAATGTGGCGGGAACCAAGCCTCCACACTCTACCCCGCGCTTCGCTGTGGCAAGGCGCTCTCTACCGTACGGGATGCCTCTGTATGGATGACCGCTTGCTTGCGCTTGATGGGTATGCTCGATCAGACAGACAGACAACGCAACTAGAGAGCAAATCTTCAAGCGCTCGTATAATAATAATAATAATAATAATAATAATAATAGGATGGTGAGGTGTGTTGAGTGTATCTATATAACTCTCTCTCTCTCTCTCTCACTGCCTCACTCCTTACCATGTTGACCCAGGTCACAATTTCGTACCCTACAGGGGACGAACGGCAGAGCGACTGCCACTCTCAGATCACGGACCGTCGCCACGAACACGCAAACGTACATTGCGGCTCTTCTCTCTCGCTGTGAATAAAGTACAGTGCCGTGTGGTTCGTATAAAGTACACTCTAAGTACAAAGTAACAAGCTGGCAGTACGTAGAAAGGATTACATTTTGAATTTTCAGAGGCACACTCCGATTGGACTGGGGTACACTCCGATCACCTGCGTCTTTGACTGGATTATTATTATTATTATTATTATTATTATTTTGTACTAGAGTCGATTGGTGATAGATAATAGATACAGGGGCCTAGCTGCCTCCCGATAGATAGAATACAGCGCTACAGTACTGCTCTCCTCTTGCATACTGAGAAAAATACAAGCTCTGTAACCGGAATACAGTATTGCTTTGTTATTCTTGTCGTTCGCGTCTGTTTTTGTTATTCAGTGCGCCTGGCTCTGTACACCCCCCCCACCCAGTGTGTGTGTGTGTGTGTGTGTGTGTGTGTGTGTGTGTGTGTGTGGTGATGTTTGTGTGGTGACTGTTTGGTGTGTCTTGTGTTGCGTGACTATTCTCTCTCTCTCTCTCTCTCTCTCTCTCTCTCTCTCTCTCACACACACACACACACACACACACACACACACAGGAAGAGCTTAGTTTGAGTGTATGCGCTGGGAGTGTACTGGGATAGTCAGTGATGATGCGTGGGGTGTTGTGGTGTATGAGGTGTACTGGTGTGGTGGTGTAGGTAGGCTGGGAGTGGTATTGGTGGTGAGAGGTGATGCGTGGGGTGTTGTGGTGTATGAGGTGTACTGGTGTAGTGGTGTAGGTGGGCTGGGAGTGGTATTGGTGGTGAGAGGTGAGGTGTAGGATGTTGTGGTGTATGAGGTGTACTGGTGTGGTGGTGTAGGTAGGCTGCGAGTGGTATTGGTGGTGAGAGGTGAGGTGTGGGGTGTTGTGGTGTACTGGGTGTACTGGTGTAGTAGGTGTGGATAGGAGGGGGCCCATGTGAGGGGGGGGGGCACAACTCTAACCTTATATATTGTTCAAAGGAAATTCAAAGCAAAATCAAAGCAACTGGCTCAAATAAGCAAAGCAAATCAAAGAAAACGGTTCAAACAAAGCACATTATGGATCTTCTTCTCATTGGTTAAGCTCCCTAACACCTTTTCCTATGCGATTTATTTTGCTTATTACTCCTTACTATCTTCTTCACAACAGACCCGTACTCTCATTAAGCTCCCTAACACCTCTTCCTATGCGATTTATTTTGCTTATTACTCCTTATTATTCTCTTCACAACAGACCCGTACTCTCATTAAGCTCCCTAACACCTCTTCCTAGGCGATTTATTTTGCTTGTTACTCCTTACTATCCTCTTCTGTGTTATTTATATATCAATCACCATACTCACCATCAATGACAAACTGATATTAACTGGCCATACCCCAAAATAAATCGCTGAGGAAAAGGGGTTAGGGGTGTGGGATGGTAGTATGGTAGTGATGATGGTAGTGTGGTAGTGACGGTAGTTACGTAGCAAGAAGAATAATGACGGAAACCATACAAACGCTCTCTCTCTCTCTCTCTCTTTTCTGCGTCGGAGAGAGAGAGAGAGAGAGAGAGAGAGAGAGAGAGAGAGAGAAATTGAACCCAAGTAGAGTGACTCTTCATTAGTAGCAAGGCCATTCTCTCTCTCTCTCTCTCTCTCTCTCGTGGCATTTGCTTACTGGGTGAACTGATACATGCAAAGATTAATCTGCGGCGGCGTGTGTGTGTGTGTGTGTGTGTGTGTGTGTTGCATCCTTATATGCGGTAGTCTCTCTCTGTCTCTAATTTTGTCATCTGTGTAAATTAAATTCCCCTACACTGAACAAACCATCTAGTCTCTAGGTCTAAATACAAACCACGTTCCAAAATAAGAACAGGGGGAGGGAGGAGGGGGAGGGAGGGAGAGGGAGAGAGAGAGAGAGAGAAGGGGGGAGGAGGGAATTTTAGTTTCCTCTCTCTCTCTCTCTCTCCTTATCCAATACATTCTCTCTCCAAACTGACCACATTTTTGGTGTGTGTGTGTGTGTGTGTGTGTGTGTGTGTGAAGAGTATTGCATGACTGTGTTTTGTGTGGGAGGCATTACCAGTGTGTGTGTGTGTGCGTGTGTGTGTGTGTGTGTAGGCATGAATCAACACTTCCCGGTAAAGCAACACTATCGATCAACGCAGTACGATACTCTCTCCCTCCATCCTCTCTTACTTTCTCTCTTCCTATCTCCCTCTCAGTACCTTGCTCTCCCTTCATCTTATACCCCCTTCTCTCTCTCTCTCTCCTTCCTGTCTCTGTTCTCTTATCTCTTTCTCCCTTTCTCTCTCTCTCTCTGTCTCCCTCTCTCTTCTTTCCTTCTTTCCTGTAATTTCGCCATCCCTCCCTCACTCCCTTTCATCCTCCCTCAATCCCTCTCTCTCACCCTTCCTCACTGCCTATCCCTCCCTCCCTCCTTCTCACTCTCACCCTTCCTCACTCCCACTCACCCTCCATCACTCCCTCACTCTCTCACCCTCCGTCACCCCCTCTCACCTACACCTCACCTTCAAACACTCACACTCTCAAATACACCCACACACTCGTACACCCCTCACCTACACCCACACCCACATACCTTACATACACTCCTACCCCACCACCCCACACACTCCCAAACACCCTACATACACCCCAACTAACCCCCCCGCCACACACCCTATATACAGGACACCCCCACCCCCCATCTACAAACCCCCACCACACACACACAAACACTCACACATCCCCCCCCCACACACACACAGCTCCACACACCCTCAAATACATCCACACATCCCCGTACCAAACACACACACACACACACACACACACACACACACCACGCAAGGCCGCCCGCATACATCGCACATTCTTCACTTAATTCACGTAACAAAAAAAAACACAACAGGATTCACAAACTTACGCTCAAATCCTCTCGTAACTAAGATATATATAGAAAGCACACAGAGAGCGCATACCTTCACCAATGCCACTGTCATTAATAATCCGGATAAGTGAAAATAATGGTGTGGGAATACGTAGGATCCGGGTCCGCCCCCCAAAAGAATTTAATCCTTGACCCATGGCCCACCCTTCCACAAAATCTTACTGCAATTCATCGAGAAGTTTCGGAGATATCGTCCGGACAAACAGACAGACAGACGTAAGGGAATGCACACTCTCCCCCTACTTCGCTGCGGGGTTAATTTCAACATTAGGAATGAAGAGACGTGAGAAAGCCTTAAGTATCTCCGTAGTCTATCCTAGAAAAAAAAATAACACAACAGGATACGTGGGATATAATTAGCAACTCCTCCGTCTATCCTATAAAAAAAATAATGATAGTAGGAACAAGATCCGTGGGAAATAAATAAATCCTCCTTCGTCTGTCCTAGAAAAAAAAATAACAACGGGATACGTGGGGAATAATCTGCAACTCCTCAGTCTATCCTAGAAATAAAAAAATAACGAGTTACGAGAAGCACAGCGTCGTAAATCCCCTCGTAAGTGTCCGGGAAAGAGTATCGTACGCCAGGCAGCGCGGGGTGAGGGAGGGGGCACCAAGGGGGGGAGGGAGGCATGAATGAATGACTCGTAGTAACATCGGCGCAGCACAGCAGCAACGAGGAAGTGAGTTACGAGCGGCCGATTCACCTTTGATTCATCCACACCGTAGGCAGGAATGAATCGGTGAGTAGTGGTTGTTACGGCAACGATGACAGCCCCCTCCGGACCCAAAAACAAACACGTAAACACGCAATAAACACAAAACTCCAGGGATGTTTCCATGGCAACGTCAACAGGCATGAATGAATGGTGTGTGTGTGTGTGTGTGTGTGTGTGTGTGTGTGTGTGTGTGCTATGGTAACAATGACAACAGATTTTAAATGACCAATAAGTGTGTGCAATAAGTGTGTGTGTGTGTGTGTGTGTGTGTGTGTGTGTGTGTGTGTGTGTGTGTGTGTGTGTGTGTAGTGTGGCTGCTATGGTAACAATGACACCAGATTTTAAAAAAACACACACCAATAAACACTCATGGTTGCAAACACCATAAAAACCTTGGACACTGATGTTTTAATTCACGGGATGTTGCCATGACGACCGTAAGGAGCGTAGGCGTGCATGAATGGAGGGCAGTGGTTGCCATGGTTACGATGACAACAGACTCCTCAACCAAAACAAAGTGTAAGGGCGCCAGTAAACAACAACAACAATAATAATAATAATGATAATAATAACAGCAATAATAATAATAATAATGATGATAATAATAACAGCAATAGTAATAATGAATAATAATAATAATAATAATAGTAATAGCAATAATATGAGTAATAATAATAATAATAATAATAGCAATAGTAATGATACTACTACTACTACTAATAATAATAATAACACTAACCTGAACACAAGTCCAAAAAAACAAGAGCAGAAGAAATGAAGACGAGAATAACAGTAAAGCGGCTTGGTTGCCATGGTAACGATAACAAAACAATGCCAGCAATAAAATCAACGCAGAACAACAACAACAACAAATCAATATAACAAAGACAGCAACACGCAAACACACAGCCATGGTTGCTAAGGTCACGACAAAGGCACGGCAAACGAAGGCACGGAATAACAGGGTCAAGGTCACGCAAAGAAGAACAATAACAAATCTAGAACACGAAGGACTGGTTGCCAAGAGTTGCTACTGTCATAAAACGACCATCACCTCTACCACAACAACCACAACCACCACAACACAGGATCACTACAACAACAACTAGAGAGCACCCTGAGAGCGTATACCTCCGCCAAAGCCACTGTCATTTTAAAAATAATCCGAATTCGCCCCTAAACTTTAACCAATTCTTCCTTGTCCCATGGCACATTCTTCCACAAAGTTTTTAGAAATTCATTAAGAGATTTTGGAGATACTGTGCGGGATATATGGGATCCGTGTCCCCGCCCCCAAAATTTAATCCATTCCTTCTCTGCCCTCCCTTCCAATAATTTCATTGCAATTTACTGAGAACTACAGGTATCGCGTAGACAGACAAACATAGGCGATTACATAACCTCCTCCAACCTCGCCGGCGGAGTTAACAACAAAGGATCACCACCACAACAACTACAGCAGAGAATCACTGCCACCAACACCACTACCACCACCACAACAACAACAGAGAATCACTGCCACCACCACCACAACAACAGGGGTCCACCACCACCACCATCACAACAACAGGAGTCCACCACCACCACAACAGGAGTCCACCACCACAACAACAGATCATTACCACCACCACAACAACAACAACAATGCATCACTACCACCATCACCACAACAATAACGACAAAAGATCACTACCATTACCACCTCCACCACCAAAACCACTACCATCACCACCACCACCACAATCCCCACACCACACACAATCAACCCTTCCATCCAACCATCAATCCTTTCTTAACCCACGATGACCTATGTCGCCCTGGATTAAGCATGTGACCCTATTAACCTTTGACCTAATATTGCCATCCTTCAATTCCCAGGTGAAACAAGGGATTAACACTAAGATGCTAGTCACGAAGAAGTGCTGTGGAGCGGATGTAGAGTCACAGTCACTTGCCTCTGAGCGATATAATGCTAAACACACACACACACACACACACACATACACACACACACACACACATACACACACACACACATACACACACACATACACACACACACACACACACACACAGTCATTAAGTATAACGGTATATGTGGGAAGGTGACCTGGATTATTATGAAAGTGACCTGATAGTGAGAGTGACCTGTAGTGATAGTGACCTGTAATGCTAGTGACCTGTAGTGATAGTGACCCCTGCAGTGATAGTGACCTGTAGTGATAGTGACCCCTGCAGTGATGGTGACCTGTAGTGATAGTGACCTCTAATTGGTAAAGGCAGGTAAAATCCAGCTCGTTATTTTACCTGTTCTGATATCCTGTTAATTAGAGAGAGAGAGAGAGAGAGAGAGAGAGAGAGAGAGAGAGAGAGAGAGAGAGGTGGGGGGAATTAGACTAGATAATCTATAAAAACGACAAATTTGAGAGAGAGAGAGAGAGAGAGAGAGAGAGAGAGAGAGGTGGTGTTTACAGCAACGGAACCTTGAGAGAGAGAGAGAATAACAAGAATTTGCCACATAGGGAGAGAGGGAGGGAGAGAGAGAAAGAGGGAGGGAGGGAGAGAGGGAGGAAGGATGAGGAAGGAGGGAGAGAGGGAGGAAGAGGGAGGGAGGGAGGGAGGGAGGGGGGAAGAGGAAGGAGAGGGAGAGGAAAAGAATGAAGGAAACAAAGGGAGAAGGAATGAGTGGAGAGAGAGAGAGAGAGAGAGAGAGAGAGAGAGAGAGAGAGAGGAGTGATGGAGGAAAGATATGTGAGGGAGGGAGAGGAAGAGGGAGGAAGGGAAGGGAAGGGAAGGGACGGAGAGAGAGAGAGAGAGAGAGAGAGAGAGAGACTAATTCCCCCTTTTCTCCCATTGCAACCTTCACCTTGAAGAACAGATCGACGAATTTTCCGACCACGAGACAGTAGGCGAAAGAAGGTACGCTGACAACCACTACCACAACTACCACCACCATCACCACACCTACCACAACCACCACTAACAACTACCATCACCACCACAACTACCACCACCACCACACCTACCACAACCACAACTATTACCATCACAACCACCACCACACCTACCACCATTCCAACCACCACCACAACTACCACTTACATCCCATCCACGCCCCCCCCCCATAAGCAAGCAGGATGGTATTGATTGAACTGTACTACCTCTACCTGTCTGGTAGTTGTGGTAGTTGTGGTGGTGGTACTTCTGGTTGTGGTAGTGGTGGTGGTTGTGGTGATGATCGTAGTTATGGTAGCTGTGGTGGTGGTGGCTGTGGTAGTTGTGGCAGTGGCGGAATGTTGGTTGCTGTGATAGTGGTAGTTGTGGTGTTATTTAATAGTAATGGCAGGTGCGGTAGTAGTGGTGATTGTGGTAGTTGTGGTAGTAACTGTATGGTAGCGGTGGTACTTGTGATGATGACGGTAGTGGTAGTAGTAGTAGTTGATAATGGTAGAAGTGGTTAGCTGTGGTAGTAGTGGTTATGGCAGTTGTGGTAGTAGCTATGGTAGTTGTGGTAGCTGTTAATCTTGTTGACGTGGTAGTTGTGGTGGTAGGAGAGAGAGAGAGAGAGAGAGAGAGAGAGAGAGAGAGAGAGAGAGAGAGAGAGAGAGAGCGCTCGTGTTACTGAGGTCGATGTCTCCTAAACCAAGGGAGGGAGGGAGGGAGGGAAGATAGGGAGGGGATAGGAAGGGAAGGAGGGAGAGAGAAGTATGGGAAGGAGGGAGGGAGGGAAGGAGAGAAGATAAGGAGGGAGGGGGAGACGTATGGGAAGGAGGGGAGGGAGGGAAGAGAGGGAAGGAAAGAGGGGGGAGGGAGGGAGGGAGGGAAGGAAAGAGGGAGGGAGGAAGGAAGGAGAAAGGCAAGAAGAAGTAACTTAGTGGAGAGAGAGAGAGAGAGAGAGAGAGAGAGAGAGAGAGAGAGAGAGAGAGGAACCCCCGTGATCAATACAGCCAAGGTGAGATTGTGGTAGTTGTGGTTGTGGTGGTAGTTGTGGCAGCTGGGAATTGTTTGTGGTGATGGTCGGTGAGGTAGTTGTGGTAGTGATGGTAGGTATGATTGTGGTAGTAACTAGGGTAATGGTAGTAGTAGTAGTAGTAGTACTAGTAGTATAGCAATGGTGGTAATTGTGGTAATGATGGTAGTTATGGTAGTGTAGGTTGTGGTAGTTACTGTGGTAATGGAGGAAGCTGTGGTAGTTGTTGTAATTGTGGTAGCAGGGGAAGGTGTGGTAGTGGTAGTTATGGTTATGGTGGTTGTGGTAATTGTGGTAGTATGTGTAGTGCCTGAGGGGGGAGTTCAGTGTGGTAGTGGTAGTTGTGGTAGTAGTAGTGGTGCCAGCGCTAATATTGATAGTTGTGGTAGGTCAGGGAAAGGCGATGGTAGTAGTAGTAATAGTATAGTAGTAGTAGTAGTAGGAACAGCAGTAGTGTAGTAGTAGTAGTAGTAGTGGTACTAGTAGTAATATAGTAGTAGTAAAAGTAGTGATGGTGGTAGTGGTAGTAGTAGTAGTAGTAATAGTATAGTAGTAGTAGTAGTAGTAGTAGTAGTAGGAACGGCAGTAGTGTAGTAGTAGTAGTGGTACTAGTAGTAATATAGTAGTAGTAAAAGTAGTGATGGTGGTAGTGGTAGTAGTAGTAGTAGTAGTAGTGATGGTAGTGGTGGTGGTAGAATAGCAGTAGTAGTAGTAGTAGTACACCTTCAAACTATGACCTACTTTCTTACCTACTGCTCTTCCCTCCCTC
>NC_136974.1:1107516-1125016 GCF_032717465.1 Coenobita brevimanus
TCTTCCTTTGCGAATTATTTTACATATTATCCACTACAATTTTCCTTTTTTTTCGATATAAAACCATCAACAACACACAAGAGGATGCTGTAACCTAGAGAGCAAAATAAATCGCTAAAGAAAAGGCATTAAAAACGGCGTAATGTAGATGTGACGTAGTTAAGAGATATTCCTGTCCCTCTAACTTGGCCTAAAATCGCCATCTCTGGTGCTGGTCACGAAGAAGTGCTATGGCATGGATGGAGAGCCGTAGCATTGTCTTCTTCTGCCGCTGAGCTTACGTGAAGTTAGCTACAAAATGGACAAAAATCATTGCCACTACTGCTGCTATTACTACTACTGCTACTACTACAACTCCTGGTGCTGCTACTACTACTATTACCCTACTACTACTGCTACTACTACTGCTACTACTTTCGTCGCATCGTTACCACACAGCATCTCTCGTCAAGTAGTGGCATTTTTCTCACAGGCGACCCAGTTCGACCGTAACACTTTTGAGAAGCTCATATCTCAGCAACCACAGGGCCGATCACCGCGTAGTTTGCACCATACGAAAGCCCCATTATTTAAGATTTCTTTTTGACAGGTTTCCTCACATCCAGGCGGCGCACGTGGCAGGAAACACGCGCCAAGTGCAGCATGTCGAAAATCACCAAGGGAGCGCCACAGACCAGACAGTTTGCGGTTAAAGACACGAAACTTGATAGGTAGGAAGCCATCAATACAAACTAGGCATCCTCGGGTGACATTGCAGTACTTTCTGATTTAAATGGCTTCGCTCGTACCTCTCCAGCAAGGGCGTTTTACTGGCCTCCTCTCGTCCTCTCGTTATCTGATAAGCATCGTTGCAGCGGCCGCAGTGGTCGTGACGTCAGTAAGCTTATCAATGCAGTATTATGATGTACACACGACAGGGAGTGCACACATGACTGCCTCACTCCCACGCACCAGAGCATACACACACACATCCATACGAATACACAAACATTCATATATAAACATGTACATAAATAAATATATACACATGATTACCTCACTCCCACGCACGAGCATACACACACACACACACACACATCCATCCATATACACAAACATACATATATACATACGTACATACATACATATACACAAACATACATATATACACACGTACACACATACATACATCCATACATATACACAAACATACATATATACGCACATACATACATACATATTTTGATCAAGGGACTCCGCTGCTCGGTAGGCAATCACTCAACCCCCTAGCCCCGGAAAGGAGGATGGCGGGCTGCAGGAAGGGGGGGGGAATTCAGTCAGAGGCCTACTGAGTGCATAGATAATTTTTTTTATCTACTTTACATGTACTGTATTATTCTGAGGGTGAAATTATTATTATTATCATTATTATTATTATTATTATTAACAACTAATTACGTCAAATATTACACACAGTTGGCGGGGGACAGGGCGACATGGAGGCGATTTGTTTGTGGCCACCCCTTACGGATAATGCAAGCAGTTACGTCACCATAAGAGGTAGTTACGTCACAGGGCAATTGCTTCTTATCTTTACAACCCACATGACGACAATTACAGGTGAAGAGGCACACCTGTACAGGATTTTATAACCACTGCCTCCAGGTGTTAAACAGCCATATACCTGTCTATATCTATCTATCTAACTATCTATCTACCCATCATACTATACTTATCTATCTACCTATCTTTTTATCTATTCCTATCTATGTATAACTACAGTACCTACCTACCTACTTCTCTATCTATCTCTCTACCTATCTATATATCTGTATGTGTCTGTCAATCTATCTATTTAACTATCAGTCTTCCTGTTTATCTACCATGCCTACTTATCTATCTATCTCTGTCTGTCTATCTTTCTATTTATCAATCTATCTATCGGATCTCGTAAGGTGTCAGAGTGAACATTTTTTTTTTTTACAGATGAACAGAGGAAGGAAAAACAAACTGAAGGAAAAAGCAATCCATACACCAGAATACAGGTGTGCTCCATTCATGAAAATCTGTAACACTTGGACCTGAACAGCTGTAGGGTGAAGTTTGGGGGGGAACTATTCTGATGAGGCGAGTTCCAGAGAGATGCAGTTCGGGGAATAAAAGAATTCTGATGGGCGGAAGTTCTGCAATATGGCCGTGTGGCGGTCCAGTCATGAGCGCTACCAGATGCCCGTGTAGCACTAAGGAAGGTAGGGAGAGGTGGCACCATGGACGCAACTTCGTCTGTGCATTTGCCATAAAAGTATATGTAAAATAATTCAAGGGAGGCAATATTCCTTCTTACTTGTAGGGGAGGTAGTTTATTTGTAATAGCAGGGTTACTAATAATTCCAACAGCTTTGTTCTGAATCTTGTCTAGTTGTTTTAGTGCAACCTCTCCACACATCCATTCCACAGGTGTGAGCAATATTCAACCTGAGCGCACACATGACTCTTGCAAATAATAGCTAACTGCTCGTCAGTGAAGAAGTTACGGACTCTGTACAATAATCCAGGTTTCTTTGAGGCGATTTTAGCAAGTGATCTGACATGAGAGGTCCAGCTGAGGGCATTGTTAAGTGAAACACCGAGAATTTCAATACTTTTAGAGACAGGAATATTAATGTAGCAATAAAGGTAATACAGGAATCAGGCAGTATCTGTCTATTAGTAAATTGTATATATTTGGTTTTACTAGCATTAAATGAGACAACGTTATTTTGTCTCCATTCAGTGATCCTAGATAAGTCTTGATTTATGGAGATGGCTGTACTGAGATGTGAGTTAGAGATATTAAACTTCGTGAATGGGTGTTTAAATGTGAATGAACTGTGAAGTGTTTAGTCATCTGCATACGAATGGATGAGATTGTGGGTGACACATAAGAGATCATTAATACGAATTAGGAACAAGGCTGGAGCCAGAACTGATCCTTGTGGGACGCCGGAATTAATCGAGTGGAAACTGGAATATAAATCACCTACTTTTACTCTTATCTGTCGCTGAGATATGAGGAAATCAGAGGAACAAAAGACGTTAGTCCATAGCAAGGGAGTTTGGACAGCGGGGAACGGTGTCACACTCTGTCAAAAGCTTCATAAACATCAAGGGCTACTGCATGAGTTTCTCCATGTTGGTCAATTGACTGATGGGTGATACGAATCATGAGATGCAGCATATCAACAGTGGACCACAATATTCCGTTGTCATTAGGATGGCCATTATGATCAGGATTATCTGGTGTCCTGACTGGCTGACTTAACAATTACGTGAGATTAAACGATTCTGCAAACAGCTCGCATTCTAGACCAATATCGTCAGTCCTGGCAGAGTGCAAGAACCATTCTACATTGCATACATTTAAAATCACCCACACCGGTTATTTCAGTGGTAAAGATGAGGTAAAGGTGAGCCAACTAACTGTGTGGACATGGAGTCAACTACACAGGGCTCTGAAGAGGCATTGGGGGAGCGACAGACTACACAGATATAACTGGAAATATTTTGATAATTTAGTTGACATAGTGAATAATCAAAAGTGGCTGAAAAGAAGATCAAAATAGTGTCCACTGCAATTTCAGATTTAACAACAGGTGCCACCCTTGCTACGGGAGGTGGCGAGGAGGTGGAGACCAGGAACGAGATAGGGGTATGTCAGTAAAGAGGAAAATTTGGGGTTCTGTGAGGAAGAGGGTCTGAGGGGACACTGACTGGGGGTAAAAGTGAGGGGAATTCTGATTGGTACTAAGACCACGCTGGCGAGAGAGAGAGAGAGAGAGAGAGAGAGAGAGAGAGAGAGAGAGAGAGTAGCATGTGGGAGTAAGAGGCTCATACGTCAGTGCGGGGGAGGAGAGAGAAAAATGGGTCAGAAAGATATTACAGAGTGAGAGAGAGAGAATCAGTATGATGGAATGAGGGAGTGAAAGCTATGGACGTCTGAGAGAGAGAGAGAGAGAGAGAGAGAGAGAGAGAGAGAGAGAGAGAGAGAGAATCAGCGTGAAGGAATGAGTGAGAGAGAGCTACAGTATGGACGTCTGAGAGAGAGAGAGAGAGAGAGAGAGAGAGAGAGAGAGAGAGAGAGAGAGAGAGAAGTCGGGCCGCATCACCTGGGTCGCACACAGACGTCAGGCCAGCTGGGCGTGACGTCACAAGGTAAACAAATATGGCCGCCTCAACAGGACACCCACTTCTCAGCAACATTCCAATCTCTTTACTTATGTCCGTCTGTCTCGTGTCCCGTCACTGTTTTCGGCAAATTTCGCTTTTTATCTATTTATTTTTTTGGATTTTATATACGAGAGAGCCATGGTGTTAATAGGTAAAAACTAAAAGACAAGTTTGTTACGATACGGTAGGAAATGGCGAGAACTGGCAACTCGCAGCTCACATTTTTTTCCAAAGTTACCTAATATTGCAACATATTTTTTAGTAATCATAATTTTTCGACCTTGTATTTTTCGAATTTGTATTTCAGAATTTTCCGACCTTCTTTGTATTTCATCTACCAACTATCTATCGTGGTAATTAGTAAAAATCTAGAATAATCTTTAAGGTGAGGGTCAATTTTTTTTCCAAAGGGCAATAACCTGTATGTATCGTAATTTACAAGCCGTGTCAAGCAGTGTCGTAAACCCATCACCTTTATCAACTTCTTTTCACACTTTCCTGCCGCTTCTGCATATTACGGCCGAGCAGACATCCCTCTAGGCCAGGTGTTCAAAGAATTTATCCAGAAAGGTATATGTTTTTCTTTTAATCCAAGGAAGAAAGAACCCAAGGCATATGTATTTCTTTTAATGCAAGGAAGAAGGAACCAAAGGCATATGTGTTTCTTTCAATGCAGGGAAAAAGGAACCCAAGGCATATGTTTCTTTTAATACAAGGAAGAAGGAACCCAAGGCCAGAACTCCGCAAGACTGTACCCTCCAAGACAAGAACAAAAACAAGAGTCCAATAGGCATCTTGTTTTGTTTTCTTTATGCAAGGAAGAAGGAACCCAAGGCCAGAATTTCGCAAGACTGTACCCTCCAAGACAAACACAAGACAGCCAAATACAAACACGAAGAATAATTTAGGTATAAGTTATTTTACTGAAAACAAAAATAAATAATTAAATAGCTAAATAAAGGTGTGCACAGAATTCAACTCTCTTGCCATTATCACTCTCCTTTCTCCTCTCACCAACAGGCTATTGAAAGGGGAAGGAGTAGTAATGTTACAGAAAGGGTATCAAGAGCTGAAAATAGGTAAGACCCATTGACCTGACCCCTACACGTTCAAGATGACCCCTAATTCCCCTGGGGTCACTCACACTACAGGCTGACCACTCCCGACTCTCCGTGACCTAGCGGGTGATTTCAGAGTGGTGTGTGTGTGTGTGTGTGTGTGTGTGTGTGTGTGTGTGTGTGTGTGTGTGTGTGTGTGTGTGTGTGTGTGTGTGTGGACATTCTACAAGAGGACACGTATGATCCTAACCAACCTGAGGACGGTCTGGCTGATGTCCTATTCTACGCCTACCCAGGGGCACTCCATCACCACTACTCAAAACCCTCATCAGCTCTATCTAGGGACACCGCTAAGGGACATCAAGGACTGCTGGGATAGGATGGGACACGGGGACATGGGCGTGGGTATTGCAATGTCTTCCGGGATAGGGGAAGGTGGGGTCGAGCTGCCTCAAGTCATTTCCCTTCACTCCCTTGCAAGACACATTCCTCTCCCTCTCTCTCTCTCTCTCTCACACACACACACACACACACACACACACACACACAGACATTCATAGCTTTCTCACTCCCTCTCATTCCTTCATACAGATTCTCTCTCTCTCTCTCCCTCTCTCTCTCTCTCTCATCTATCAAACTACCTAGCCATCTAATTATCAATCCATCTATCTATCCATCTGCCAATTTGTCAGTCCATCTCTACCTGTCAGTCTATCAATGCATCTATCTATCTATCTATCTATGTACCAATAAACATTCCAGCTTTACCACCACGCTCTTAAAAACGAAAAAAACAAACAAGAAAAAGAACAGTAACACAAAACTAAGCACGCGTCACACTCACACACACACACACACACACACACACACACACACACACACACACACACACAGACTCCTTAACCCCTTCGGTGCGAGTACGTCCTCAGTCTCATCTCCAGACGATTTTAACACACCCTAGAGGGGCTTTTTCGAGGGACGGGGGGGGGGGGTTGGAGCCTTCACAAATTCCTTTACAAATAAGATGCTGTAATGGAGGAAGGAAGATGCGTACTAGGGCTGAAAGGGTTAACCAAAAAATTACACTACTACCACCACCACAATACCACCACCACCACCACAACACTAGCTACCATCAACCACAACAATACTACCACCACCACCACCACAATACTACCACAACAACAACATCGACCCCCCACCCCCCCAACAACTGCTGCCTTAAAGTAAATAAACAAAATAAACAAACAAACAAACACCTAAGAACAAAAGACAAGGCAGCCCACCCTCACCCCTACTCCCCCACCCACACCCACCCACCACCCCCACCCACTCCAACCCCCCATACGTACACACACACACACACACACACACACACATGCCCACCCTCCTATCACCCACACCCTACCCTACCCCACCCACACCCACCCACACCCACACCCACACACCCACCGCAAACAAGTCATTACCACCAACGTCTTGCAAGGTCACAGCGGGGCAGGGGGGGGGGGACAAGGACGTAAGTGACAAGGATAACACGAGACAAACACATTCCACCACACCGTTCTAAGTGAATCCGGAGACCTTAACACCTCCTCCTTTGCGATTTATTCTCATTACACCTTAACAACGGGCAAGGATGAGGTCGTATCATATGTACTGCGTGCTCAGTCTGCTGGTGTGGACGTGGGAAGAAGAAATGAGTATATGACGCAGTACAGGAAGAACGAGGAGGAGGAGGAGGAGATGATGATGATGATGATGATGATGATGATAATAATATTAATAATAATACTGTAATAATAATAATAATTTTAATAATAATAATAATAATAATAATAATAATAGTCATTTAAGCCTACTTGAGTGCACGAGGGAGATTAGGACAATTATTCTTATTATTATTATTATTTTTATTATTACTATTATCATTATTATTATTACTATTATTATTATTTTACTAAGGACATGGGGATCATTATCATCATCATCATCATCCCTTTCCTCCTCCTCCTCCTCCTCATCATCATCATCATCATCATCATCCATTTCCTCCTCCTCCTCCTCCCCATCATCATCATCATCATACCCTCTCCTCCTCCTCCTCATCATCATCATCATACCCTCTCCTCCTCCTCCTCCTCATCATCATCATCATCATACCCTCTCCTCCTCCTCCTCATCATCATCATCATCATCCCACCTTAGAGAAGAGGTGAGGAACGATGAAGGAATAAGAAAAAAACAAACACACACACACACACACACACACACACACACACACACACACACAGACCAAAAGCAGCTAAGACTGAAAGGTAGAACACTGCATTCTACTCCCACACCCACACCTACATCCACACCCATACCCCCACCCCTAAACCCACACACCCATACCCCACCCCTACACCCACACCCCTACCCCTACACCCACACCCATACCCCCACCCCTACACCCACACCCATACCCCCACTCCTACACCCACATCCATACCCCCACCCCTAAACCCACACCCACACCCACACCCCCACCCCTACACCCACACCCACACCCCCAACCCTACACCCACACCCCCACCCCTAAACCCTCACCCATACCCCACCCCTACACCCACACCCATACCCCTACACCCACACCCATACCCCCACCCCTAAACCCTCACCCATACCCCACCCCTACACACCCCCACCCACACCCACACCCCCACACCTGAAGCACCGGTATCACGTCGCCAACACCTGAAGTATTTGTAATCAAGGTGTGAGGAGAATTTCAATGCTCGTCCTTCGCCCCGACCCTCCTCAAGGATTGCGTGGTAGAGGATGAGGTGGAGGGGGGGTGTGGTGAGGGAGGTGGGGGGGGTGAGGGAGGTGGAGGGGGGGTGTGGTGAGGCAAGAGTGATGCATGTAACATCGTGGTGTCTCGTCAAGTGGCACTACACCCTCACTACAACCTCATCACTACACCATACACCTCACCACTACACCATACACCTCACCACTACACCATACACCTCACCACTACGCCATACACCTCACCACTACACCATACACCTCACCACTACACCATACACCTCACCACTACGCCGTACACCTCACCACTACGCCGTACACCTCACCACTACACCATACACCTCACCACTACACCATACACCTCACCACTACACCATACACCTCACCACTACACCATACACCTCACCACTACACCATACACCTCACCACTACGCCGTACACCTCACCACTACGCCGTACACCTCACCACTACACCATACACCTCACCACTACACCATACACCTCACCACTACACCATACACCTCACCACTACACCATACACCTCACCACTCAGTCTGTCACTACCTACCCCCACTACCTCGTCACACTATACACCTTCTTCCTCACCTACCTCTCAACACCAATCCTATCTCTGACACACCCCACCACACCACATCACCACACCCCACTACATCACCAAAGCACACCACCCCATCACACCACACCCCAGCTTACCATACCACACCACACCACCACATCATTACCACATCCCACCACGTCAGCTTTCAACCTTTCCAATCCGTCTAAATATTATCTATCTATCAATCTATCTTTCATTATCATCATCATCATCATTATTATTATTGTTATTATTATTATTATTATTACTATTATTATTATTATTATTATTATTATTATTCCAAATTCCAATCCTTCCGACCCGCTTGAATATTATCTATCTATCTATCTATCTATCTATCTATCTATTATTATTACCTCACCCTGGCCTCAGGTGGGAAAGGAGGTTCGGATGATGCTAATGACGATTATTATTATTATTATTATTATTATTATTATGAAAGGGAGGGATGGGGTGGAGAGGTATATGAGAGAGGGGGGTGTGAGTTGGGAGCAGGGCAGTGAAATGGCGGGGGACAGGGCGACTTGGAGGCGATTTGTTTGTGGCCACCCCAAACGGGATTAAGGCGTCTGGCAATAGATAGATAGATAGATAGATTATTATTTCAAGATCTCATTACACTGTCAGCTTCTTGAAGGTGTAAAGGATTTTCTGAAGGCAAATTCGGGTAACGCCTTTGGGGGTAACTGTGGTAACCTTGATCACGAAATTGTACCCCAAACGTCTAACCCGCCACCAGCTCAAAGGCCAAAGTCACCGAGATGAGCACCACGGCAAAGCGCCTCATGGTGTCTCTTCCCACCTTTGCGTACCTTTACCATAATTCTATACGGACTAGTGCCGGCCCGTAATAATTTGCGTGACCAACAACATTTCCATCAAGTCTTCAAATTCATAATCGTTGTTTCCATACCGTTACTGAGCCCACGATGACCATTTCTGACCAAAATGTCCGGAAATAATTTGTGCATATTTTCGTACACACACACACACACACACACACACACACACACACCATGACCTTCGTATACAGGTGTACTGAATCACCCCACTGCATGAAATAAAACACACACACACACACACACACACACACACACACACACACACACACACACACTCACCTTGACCCTTCGTATCTAGGTGTACTGAATCACCCGACTGCATGAAATAAAAAGACAGTGAACGATAATTTCTGACTCCATCAAATTCCACAACATTACGTTCAAATGTTTCATAATACTTCGACTGGACGGATGAGCGATAATATAAGCCACGACACCACTTGGCTGGGTCTGTGCGGTGCGGCCAGGATTCCGAGGGCTGGTGGGGCGTGTGAGTGAGTGTGTGGCCCATTTCACTTTGCATGCGGTTGATGGGTTCTCTCTGGCTTATTCCGACTCCCAATTCAGGAAGTTTTTGGACGAATAGCTGAAATAATTGAGTTTCTCCTTTCATCCATTCTTCTTCATCACTATAATTATCATCATCATCACCTTCATTACCATCATCACCTGCATCACCGTAACTATCACTGTCACCACCACCACCACCACCACCACAACAACAATAACAACAACAACGACAGCTAGATTAAGAAATTACGAAAGAAAATGGAAGGAGGAGGAGGAGGAGGAGGAATATGAAAGCGATGACGTCATTAGGCCCTGGTATATCAACAATAATCATCATCATCATCATCGTTATTATTATTATTATTATTATTAAATGTAGCAGAGATTATAATGAAAACAAACACCATAATTCAACCCTTTTCCTCTTATAAAATACCTTCATTTGACTAGTAACCAAGGAGACTCATACCTATTACTAAAGCTCATTGAATTGCATGGAGCCAAGACATCGTAAAAAAAAAAAAATGTATTTACCAACTCCCATCAGGCGAAAAAAAAAGAATCAGTTTGGAAATTCTACTATAAGCTAAAAATATAACACATCAACCGGCAGGAAAAAGTAAGAAAAACAAGAAAAATTAGAGGTCCCACCAAGGGGAGAATCACACCAGCCGCGAGCCGATACGTATCTAGCGCGGCTCGGAATATGACCTTGACCTTGACCTACTTTCACTATTTTCAAACCTGTCCAAGATCTTCATCCCTACTACACACATGCTAAAATTTAGTGATGATATCTTGAGCGGTTGCGAAGTTATCGTGGTAACAGACACACAGACCTTGACCTACTTTCACCAATTTCGAAAGTGTCCGAGATTTTCCTCCCTACTACACATCTCAAAAATTTTGTGATGATATCTTGAGCGGTTGCGAAGTTATCGTGGTAACAGACGGACAGACAAACTGAAAACAATACCTGCTTCACTATAGCGGCTGGTAATAACTACAGAGGGTTCCCTAACACCCGTCTAACACCTAACGACAAACTAACCTACCCCAACTTTGATCGGCTTGTGCTGGTGGAGGGGTTGATGAGAGGGTTATTATGCAACCTCACTACGGCGACGGCGGGGAGCGTCGACCCATTAATGCGGCGACGTGTGTGTGTGTGTGTGTGTGTGTGTGTGTGTGTGTGTGTGTGTGTGTGTGTGTGTGTGTGTGTGTTGCTTGGGTGGAACCTGAAGTGGGGAAGGGCAGAAAGGAAGCGTGAAGAGCAAGAGTAATAATAATAAATAATAATAATAACAACAACAATAATAATAATAATAATAATAATAATGAGGAATTGCGAGAAACAGAGAAGAGTGAACTTGGGTGAAAAAGTTAATGAAAGAATACTAACGCACGAGGAAAGGACAATCTACCTACCTACCTACCTACCTACCTACCTACCTATCTATCTACCTATCTTTCAACCTACCTACCTACCTACCAATCTATCTATCTATCTACCTACCTGCCTAATTAGCACTCAGGTAACGCAACAAGAAAACAAAAATCAATTCTTGACTATAATGCCATGACAGATGACAACCACACACACACACACACACACACACACACACACACACACAAAGTATAGAAAAAAATCAACAAAAAATAAGCAGGGAAAAAAAGGTAATTAAGGTTCTATATGCACCTGGATGAGCACACCTGAGGCCAAAAAAAAAAATAATAATAAAAAAAACAAACAGGATTATTCGCTTACAGACAGATGTGAAGAATTACGGGTTCTCCCTATCACTCTTACACCTAAATTCTCGTAACTTAAGATGGTTCCCTAATACCTTTTCCTCAGCGATTTATTCTTGGATTTGGATGGTTAATGTAGCTTTGCACGTTATGTATGGAGAGTAGAGTGATATGAAGGTGTAATAAGCAAAACAAATCGCTTAGGAAGAGGTGTTAGGGAGAATAGTAAGGTGGAATTAGCTAAATAAATCGCTTAGGAAAAAGTGTTAGGGTTAGAGGATAAGAAGGTGTAATAAGCAAAATAAATCGCTTAGGAATAGGGAGGATAAGAAGGTGTAATAAGCAAAATAAATCGCTTAGGAAGAGGTGTGAGGAAAATAGGATAGGAAGGTGTAATAAGCAAAATAAATCGCTTAGGAAAAGGTGTCAGAGGATAGGAAGGTATAATATGCAAAATAAATCGCTTAGGAAGAGGTGTTAGGGAGGATAGGAAGGTGTAATAAGCAAAATAAATCGTTTTGGAATAGGTGTTAGGGAGGATAGGAAGGTGTAATAAGCAAAATAAATCGCTTAGGAAGAGGTGTTAGGGAGGATAGGAAGGTGTAATAAGCAAAATAAATCGCTTAGGAAGAGGTGTTAGGGAGGATAGGAAGGTGTAATAAGCAAAATAAATCGCTTAGGAAGAGGTGTTAGGGAGGATAGGAAGGTGTAATAAGCTAAATAAATCGCTTGGGGAGAGGTGTTAGGGAGGATAGGAAGGTGTAATAAGCTAAATAAATCGCTTAGGGAGAGGTGTTAGGGAGGATAGGAAGGTGTAATAAGCTAAATAAATCGCTTAGGGAGAGGTGTTAGGGAGCTTCTTTATCCAGAGAGGCTTAAGTGCTGAGATAAGAGATAAGGACTAGAAGGGCTTATCTGACTCCTTAACCCCTTCAGCCCGACGACACAGGTATATACAGGAGAGAGAGAGAGAGAGAGAGAGAGAGAGAGAGAGAGAAAGCGAGAAATATATCTTTGAATTAAACAGATAATTAAAAATAACTGAGAATATTGATGGTTTTGGGATTGGGACACACTCGCCCCCGAAAATATGTGACCGTCACGAGGAAACGAGGCTCCGGGGTCCGTCCAACGTTCAGACTCGAATAGTGAAGCAGGTGTAACCCGGTGTATCGTTTCGTCTTGTCGATCACATGTTCGGGGACAAGTGTATCCGGGGCCTTAAATAAACCGCATGAACCCAAAGGAGACAACAAACAAAGAACACAAGGCTGATAATAGAACCTGCTGAGCTGAGAATATCCACAGCTGAGAATATCCACAGCTAAGAATATCCACAGCTGAGAATATCCACAGCTGAGAATATCCACAGCTGAGAATATCCACAGCTGAGAATATCCACAGCTGAGAATATCCACAGCTGAGAATATCCTAAGCTAAGAATATCCACAGCTGAGAATATCCACAGCTGAGAATATCCACAGCTAAGAATATCCACAGCTGAGAATATCCACAGCTGAGAATATCCACAGCTGAGAATATCCACAGCTAAGAATATCCTAAGTTGAGAATATCCACAGCTAAGAATATCCTAAGCTGAGAACATCCACAGCTAAGAATATCCTAAGCTAAGAATATCCACAGCTGAGAATATCCACAGCTAAGAATATCCTAAGCTGAGAACATCCACAGCTAAGAATATCCTAAGCTAAGAATATCCTAAGCTAAGAATATCCTAAGCTGAGAACATCCACAGCTGAGAATATCCACAGCTGAGAATATCCACAGCTAAGAATATCCACAGCTGAGAATATCCACAGCTGAATATAAATGGGTCTGAGGGAGGCAAGAATGACCCTTAAAGACAGATCATCGGACTGAAAGGGTTTAAAATGATATTCACAAGAAAATCAGTAAAATAACAGCAACGTACCTGACTTCAAGATTAATTAATTCTCACCTGTATAAAAAAGTCAAGGTGAGGCTCGAAGAAGCGGTATAATGAGAGAGAGGGAGAGGGGGAGAGAGAGAGAGAGAGAGAGAGAGAGAGAGAGAGAGAATATCAACTCTTCAGTGGTTCTAATATTGAGCAAGATTACTGATGAAAAAAAAAATGAAAGTAAGAAGGATTTAGAACTGGGATTTCACACAATAAACCAAGCCGTGTGTGTGTGTGTGTGTGTGTGTGTGTGTGTGTGTGTGTGTGTGTGTGTGATGCAATGAAGGTGCAACTGAATACATTACACAGCTCACACAGACCAGCTATGCACATGGTACTGCGTCAATCTTGTTGCATAAGTCGCATAAATTCTGTTGCAAAGGGATAGACAAAATGAAGCCTGGGAAGGGATTGGAAAAAGAAAAAAGAAATAAACTCCACGGTGCCAAAACCCATATTTCAGACGAATAATTATTACCTTTCACAAAATTAAGATTGGAATATTTTAATAACAATATCGGTTTTGAATATTATTTTTACTTCGAGTCCATCTTCTAAATAAATAAATAAATAAATATACAAAGGATCGCACGTACTGAGAAATAACGCTGAATTCTCTGGTACAAAATAAACAGGTGAAGAAACGGTGATACGAGCAATAATTTCTGAATAAAATGAATGACGGTGAAAATCTGTTACTCACGTCTGTCGACACCTGGGTACTTCACGGTTCTTACCTGTAACGGTGAAAAACAATATCTCATTAGCCTCTTACCTGAGATCAAAGGTAAATCTATCTATCTATCTATTGCCAGACGCCTCAATCCCGTTTGGGGTGGCCACAAACAAATCGTCTCCAAGTCACCTATATATGGGCAAATTAGAGACAGCTCACATATATAATTAAAGATAGGTCACATTACAGACATCAATTTTCTATATATCCTCAGTTAAAACACAGGGTCGGCTGAAAATAGCACTTCACCAGGAACTGAAAGGGGGGTGGCTCAGTTTGCTGGTGTGGGCGTGGGAGTAGGACAAGGCTAAATGATGCAGGATAGACATTAGATGATTTTAGAATGAACGAGTTTGTTTTATTTATTAATTTCGCTCAGTAAGGGAGTCAGATCATCTATAGGAAGTCTGTCTGTCTGTCTGTCTCTGTCTGTCTGTCTCTCTCTCTCTCTCTCTCTGAAAATCAGTGTAGTGTGTTAGGTCATGATATTAACCAGACCCGTAAAAAGAAGGCAAATTGGGTGTAAATATTCTTGTAAACACAATAATAAAAATACTGATGCCGGTAAGACTGTAAGGCAAGGTGTGTCGCCAGCTCACCCTCCCAACCACGACCCTCCAATGATCAGAACAACTCTAGAAGTCTAAGGAGAATGACGGAAGGAGTTAAGAAAGTGCAAAGGAGATATTAATTTTGGGAATGACAGAAGCTCCCTAACACCTCTTCCTTAGCGATTTATTTTGCTTACCTTACCACTTTCTTGTATATAAATATTTTTTTATTCTAATATCGCCCTAATCTGCATAAAGGACATATTAAGTAGCCGTGTAAGAGAATAAACTAAATCGCTAAGGAAAAAGTGTTAGGGAGCTTCCTTACCTGGCAAGAATACAGGCCTGAGAGAGAGAGAGAGAGAGAGAGAGAGAGAGAGAGAGTATAACTTTTCGGATCACGTCATCTCGCTCCATATCATCATCATCATCCCATCATCACCACCACCACCATCTCCACAACCATCATCACCACCACCACAATCACTAACCACCCCCACCACAACCACCATCACCATCATCATCATCATCACCACCACCAACCATCATCACCACAACAACCACAACCACCATCACCACAACCACCACAACCACCACCACCACCATCACCATCACCACCACCACCAACCATCATCACCATAACAACCACAACCACCACCACAACAACCACCATCACCATCCCACCACCACCCACCCACCACCACAACCACCACAATCCTACCCTACATAAATACCTCTACATATACACAGAGACAAAAATAGTAAACATGAATTTTAAAAAAGAAAGAAAAAAACAATACACAGCCCAATGGCTCCCCTGCCCTTTAGGTCGAAAATACAAGGCCTGGACGTGTACTGTTCACCCCTATGGCCATGTCAGGCGTCTATGTGCCGAGCCATACAGTTCATTCAACCTTTTCTTTTTTTTCTCTCTCTCTCTTTAATATATTTGTCAGTCTGCTTGCCCCTCCCCCCCTCCCCCAGCCTCTGTCTCTGCCTCTCTCTCTCTCCACACACACACACACACACACACACACACACACACACACACACACAATACCAAGCAATAAAAAGTTTCTTCTAATAATCCAAGTTTTATTAATACATCTAAACCAACTTTTTTCAATAATGTCACTACGTCATTTACAAACTATTTAGTTATTCATTTAATGCTTTATTACTACTACTACCACTACTACTGTTATTATTATTACTTTTATTATTATTGTTATTATTATTGTCATTATTACTTTTATTATTATTATTATTATTATTATTATTATTATTACTTTTTATTATTATTATTATTACTTTTATTATTATTATTATTATTATTATTATTACTTTTATTATTATTATTATTATTACTTTTATTATTATTATTATTATTACTTATATTATTATTATTATTATTATCATTATCATTATTATTATTATTATTATCCTCATCATCATCCGGACCTCCTTTCCCACCCTAGGGCAGGGTGAGGAGTAGCAATGTCCACACAGCCCAAATTTGCCCAATCCACGGTTCCATTCACTCACCATTCAAGCCCCCGGAATCCTGGCTCTATCGGATACACCAAAAACATTCACCACGTTCTGTAGCTTCACATAAACGTATCCGATAGAGTCAATCCGGACGCTGCCACGTTAAAAAGGGGTGCCCAATCCCTGATCATGCACTTCTCCTCACAACATTCATCCAGCCAGCTCGATCTCCTGTCAGTTCCCTAGCCTCACCGACTTCCAAACCTCTCTTCCTCACACACTCATCCACCATATCTCTCCACCTTCTCCTTGGCCTACCTCGCCTCCTCCCTCCTTCAAATTCGCTCAGATATACCTTATTCACCACTCTGTTGTTATCCATTCTCTCCACATGATCACATGGTCAAAATAATAATAATAATAATAATTTTAAGAATAATAATCAGAAAGCAATCATTGAGAACTTTGGGGATATAATCATGACACAGACACACACAAACACAGGTGAATACAATACCTTCTTCATCTTCGTTGGCGGAAGTAATAATAATAATAATAATGATAATAATAATGATAATAATAATAATAATAATAATAAACTCAGTGAACCCAGTGCCTTGTGGCTTGTGACGTCACTAGACTGCCACACCTGCGACACCCACGTACACACACACACACCTGTCCAACCACCCACATACACACGGCTTACGTACATACATACACATACACGTAAATGCCTAAACACACACGCAAAATACTGATACACATACCTACACAGCAAAGAGGAACGTTCACTACCCATACACAGCAACACACACACACACAAACACACACACACACACACACACACACACACACACACACACACAACACCTGCTGGTCCCTCTCCCACGCACACAGCATTCATTCATTCATGCATTCATTCATTTCTCTTCAGCTTACATATGCCAGTGTGTGTGTGTGTGTGTGTGTGTGTGTGTGTGTGTGTATTCATTCTGGCTTCCTCCTGACGATTCTGACTAGT
>NC_136974.1:1130016-1132516 GCF_032717465.1 Coenobita brevimanus
AGGGGAGGGGAAGGGTGAAACTGGGTGGGGTTTTCAGGTGAGTATGGGAGAGGGGAGGGGGAGGGGAGGGGAGGGGGAGGGGAGGGGAAGGGAGGGGAGGGGAGGGGGAGGGGAGGGGAAGGGAGGGGAGGGGAGGGGAGAGTACATTGGGTGAAGGGGGAGAGGGTGTGGTGAGGGAACAATGTGAGAGAGAGAGAGAGAGAGAGAGAGAGAGAGATACCGGTAAACAGATCTCTCTCTCTGAACAATTATTACAGAACCCGTCTCCTAGTCTCTCTCTCTCTCTCTCCACCTTGAAGACTGAGTTGCTAGTCACGAAGAAGTGCTACGGAGGAAATATTAAGCTACGGGAATTAAGCTGCAAAAGGACGAAAATCAAGGCCGTTAGAGAGAGAGAGAGAGAGAGAGAGAGAGAGAGAGAGAGAGAAATAGTCACAGAACAAAATGGAAAATGAGAGAGAGAGAGAGAGAGAGAGAGAGAGAGAGAGAGAGAGAGAGAGAGCTATTGTCCCTTCTGGAATCGACTTAGGGTCACTGAGATCACTGGGGGAGGGGAGGGGAGGGGAGAGGAATGTAGGAGGGGTGAGGGAGGAGAAGGGGAGGAAAGGGAGGGGAAAGGTGTGTTAGGTCACTACCCTCTTCCCTCCCCCCTCCTCTCCCCACCCCTTTCCTCCACTTCTCCTCTCCCCTCCCCCCTATTCCCCTCTCTTTCCCTTTCCTCATCTTCTCTCCTTTCCTCCCCTCTCCCCTCTCTTTTCTCTCCCCTTCCATCCCCTCCCCTTCCCATCCTCAATTGCTCTCTCTCTCTCTCTCTCTTCCTTCCATATGCCTCAATTTTCCTCCCCTACCCCTCCCCTCCCCTCCCTCTGATGCAACCCTTATAGCAAACACACAAACAAACACACACACACACACACACACACACACACACACACACACACACACACACGCAAGGTCAATGCCTGCAAGCGGTCCCTCTCTCTCTCTCTCTCTCTCTCTGGAGGGGCTGGTGGGTGTGAGCTAGTTTTTTTCTTTCTTTCTTTCTCATTACAGTTACAAAATTGGAATTAGGCCCGAACCCCACCTGGACCTGCCTCTCTCTCACTCTCTCTCTCTCTCAATTACTTCACACTTAAATTTCTCAATGTGACTATATATTCTCTCTCTCTCTCTCTCTCTCTCTCTCTCTCTCAATTACTTCACACTTAAATTTCTCAATGTGACTATATATTCTCTCTCTCTCTCTCTCTCTCTCACACACACACACACACACACACACACACACACACACACACACACACATCTCCTTCCGTCTCTCCTTCATTCCTTTTCTTCTTCCCTTCATCCTTCCATCCTCTCTCTCTCCTTCTCTCCATCATTCCTTTCCCTCTTTCCTTCATCCTTCCATCCTCTCTCTCTCTCTCTCCTTCCTTCTCTCCATCCCTCCATCATTCCTTTCCCTCTTTCCTTCATCCTTCCATCTCTCTCTCTCTCTCTCTCTCTCTCTCTCTCTCTCTCTCTCACACACACATACACATTTTCCAAAAACATTATATCTATACAAGGAATGTGTGTGTGTGTGTGTGTGTGTGTGTGTGTGTGTGTGTGTGTGTGTGTGTGTGTGTGTGTGGAGCGGCCTTGTGAAGGTTACATGACCTCTCCTGACTCCTCTCTCTCTCTCTCTCTCCTTCTGGTTACCAAATACCCACTACATTTCCTCTCTCTCTCTCTCACCTGTAATTTATGGACCCCAGGTAACCTTTTTTTTTCAGGAAAGAAGGAACCCAAGGCCAGAATCCAGAAAAATTATTCCCTCCAAGAAAAAACAAAAACAAAATGAGGACCAACTTCCGATAGATTAACTCCAAATAGATAGAAAGGTAGATTTAGTAATTATCTACCTGTCTATTATCACCTGAAGGAACCGGGGTAATCACAAAACTAAATTACTCAGATACAGTTGCTTGGAATTGTTAAGAGGTAGGAATGCGTCTCCTTGGTTACTAGTCAAATCTTTGCCAGGTTCAGTTAGACGGGGTATAGGTGGAGAGTGAGAGGTTAGTGATCTCAGCTCACTTCACCCCAGCTCACCTCAGCTCACCCCGCCCCGCCCCGCCCCGCCCCACCCCACCCCACCCCACCCAAACTCCCCTCTTATGCCAAATGTAACTGTAAGGCAAGATGATTGTAGGGTGAGAGAGAGAGAGAGAGAGAGAGAGAGAGAGAGAGAGTTTCAGTTCAGGTAAGGCTACAATTGACAGGTAAACTCATCTATCCTCACCACACAGGTAAACTCATCTATCCTCACCACAACCTAATCTATTTCTACCATAAGTGTATATACGTGAAAGTAGACTATCATGTATAAACTAACTACACCCAGGTATACAGGTAACTACAGGTATACAGGTAGATTAAAGCAAGGAGTATACACCTCTTCATCACCATCATCATCGTTATCATCATCATCATCACCATCACCATCATCATCTCACCTGAC
>NC_136974.1:1137516-1150016 GCF_032717465.1 Coenobita brevimanus
CCTCTTTGTATCTATCCTTACACAGTTAATAGATGCAAGGCCACGGCTGCTTAACACTAGACAACACAGCACCACCATAACACCTACACCCTTACACCACTCCTTTCACCACTACCACCACTACTACCACTACCGTATTACACCTACCACCCTATCAGTACCTTCACAAGTACCACCACCACTACCTCATTTACCTCTCTCTCTCTCTCTCTCTCTCTCTCTCACACACACACACACACACACACACACACACACACACACCGCACCTGTCCTCGCGACCGTGGGTGTAATAAAAAAAAATAAAAGATGTGAATGAAGCGCCCATCCAACACAAAGCACCCTACCTAGTAATACCCTACGTATGTACTGCGAATACTGTTTTTTTTTAATCTCCTTTGTGTTTCCTTAGTGGTAGGTGGTGGCGACTATCATCCACTCACTTGATGTAGTGCTGCCTACTTCTTCCTTAGCCTTCATCATTTTTTTTTCTTTCTGTGCCTGCCCTCCTCTCTTCCTATTTCTCCCATCTTTCCTGTCACTTCTTATTGCTTTTCTTTCCTTTACAGGTGGCTTTACATTGAGTGACAAGCCAAATGGTTTCCTGTAAGCCAAGAAACCATTTACAACGCTGGGTGGTAACCATATAACCAAACCATACGTGCTCCCTACGTGACAAGTGGGTTGGTGGAGGGTTAGTGCCCCTCCCCGTAAAACAACTCAAAGTCAAATGGCCACCCCTTACGGGATTATGGCGTCTGGCAATAGATACATAGATAGTTTTTCCTTCCTCCATTCATTGTCAAAAAAAATATACGGGTATGTAAAGACCTTAATCGTATGAGTGGATGGCTAGTTGTTCCACGTGACACACAGTATAAGGAACAAATGTGTGAAGTTACGTGAAAATCTGTCTATGCATAACGAAGTTGCAGATACGAGATTACGGAAGGACTGACGTACCTACGGAACCACGCACACCTGTACTACTGGTCTGACAGGTAGGGGACTAATTCTGACAGGTAGAGGGCTAATTCTGACAGGTAGGAGATTAATTCTGACAGGTAGGAGACTAATTCTGACAGGTAGGGGGCTAATTCTGACAGGTAGGGGGCTAATTCTGACAGGTAGGGGACTAATTTTGACAGGCAGGGGACTAATTTTGACAGGTAGGTAGGGGGCTAATTGACAGGTAGGAAGGGGGACTAATTCTGACAGGTAGGGGACTAATTTTCACAGGTAGGGGACTAATTTTCACAGGTAGGTAGGGGGCTAATTGACAGGTAGGTAGGGGGACTAATTTTGACAGGTAGGGGACTAATTTTCACAGGGAGGGGACTAATTTTCACAGGGAGGGGACTAATTTTGACAGGGAGGGGACTAATTTTCACAGGTAGGGGACTAATTTTCACAGGTAGGTAGGGGGCTAATTGACAGGTAGGTAGGGGGACTAATTTTGACAGGAAGTGGACTAATCTGACAGGTAGGGGGCTAATTCTGACAGGTAGGGGACTAATTTTGACAGGTAAGGGACTAATTTTGACAGGTAGGGGGCTAATTAATCCTAACACCTTATCCTGAGTGATAAATCGCTTAGGACGAGGTGTTAGGGTACTGATTCGATAATAGGAGAATGTTAAAGGGAAATAGGTACAACAAATCGCTTAGGACGAGGTGTTAGGGAACTAATTCAATATTCAAGAGAAGCCTCCTACAGGACCCAGGAAGCCCCCCCCCCCCACGAAAACCCCCCTCCCCCTCCCTCCACCCCTTAAGCAGACAGTTCCGGGTAGGCGCATTGAATTTATTGTTGTAGAAGTAGTAGTAGTAGTAGTAGTAGTAGTAGTAATAATAATAATAATAATAATAATAATAATAATAACAATACTACTACTACTAATACAAATAATGATAATAATAACAGTAATCATCAGCAACAATCATAAAATAATAATAATAATAATAATAAAAATAATAATAATAATAAATACTAATAATAAAAATAACAGCTCTTCATATCGTCAGAAACGGAATTATTTTTATTTTTAGTTTCATATTAACTCAAATTTTGGGGACAGAGAGAGAGAGAGAGAGAGAGAGAGAGAGAGAGAGAGAGAGAGAAAGAGAGAGAAAGAGAGAGAGAGAGAGAGAGAGAGAGAGAGAGAGAGAGAGAGAGAGAGAGAGAGAGAAACAATCTTATTTACAACACAGCCATAAGAAAATTCCTAAATATGCAACATCTTCTTCTCCTCTTCCTCCTCCTCCTCTTCTTCCTCCTTCTCCTCCTCCTCCTCTCCTTCTTCTTCTTCCTCCTCGTCTACCTTTTTATATCTTTTTCTCCTTCCTTCTCCTCCTCTAGATGTCATTATTATTATTATTATTATTACTCATTAATCTCCACCTTTTCATTATCTTATTATTATTATCATTATTATCATTATTATTATTATTATTATGCCTCCACCTCCTCCCCATTCCTCCTCGACTGTCTGAAGGAGATGAACCGCCCAAGGACGACCTCAAGTACCACCTCCTCCTTCCCCCCTCCCTCCACTGTCTCATTCCACTCTGGCATCTTCAGTACTCTCTCTCTCTCTCTCTCACTCACACACACACACACACACACACACACACACACACACACACACTAACACATTGCAAACTCATTCATACCAACTTCACACACACACACACACACACACACACACACACACACACACACCCTAACTCATACTTGCTATCATGCACTCCAACTCAGTCTCACTTTCACTCACACCTTTCACTCTCGTTTTCAAACACACACACACACACACACACACACACACACACACACTGCTTCTACACAGCAACATATCACTCTCACGCTGATAACTCTCTCTCTCTCTCGTCTGTACATTGTCTAGACTGCAAGAGGATTGTGGCCTTGCAACACACACACACACACTTATACACACATACACACGCATATACATACACACACATAAAACTACACACCTAAGTACACACAAATGAAAGGCCACTATAATATACATACGCACACGACTGTTTACTTACACACACACACACATTCTCTCTCTCTCTCTCTCTCTCTCTCTCTCTCTTTAACACACTTTCACTCTCCTTACATACACACAGCCTCCTTGCATTTACACACACACACACACACACACACACACACACACACACACACACACACGCCGGCACACCCAAATAAACAAGTGCGTGGCCAGATGGGGATGGGGCCCAGTGGATGCCCTAGATTGTGGTGGTGTGGTGTGGTGTGGTGTGGTGTGGTGTGATGGACTGTGGTATGGTGTGATGTGTTGTGGTGATGTGATGTGGCGTGGTGTGGTGTGGTGTGATGCGATATGGTGTAGTGTGGTGTGGTCGTCTGTAGTATGCTGATGTGGTGTGGTGTGGTGTGGCGTGATGTGGTATGCTATGCTATGCTATGCTATGCTATGATCAATTATATATCACTAAAACACATTTCTTATAATCTAAACTCTGTATTAACTCACCTGCCTAAGAAAACGAAGCCTGAGTGTAATCGCGTTTGTCTGTCTGTTTGTAAGGCACGAATCCACTGTTTGTCTGTGTGTGTGTGTGTTTGTCTAGGAGGTATGTGCACGCTGTTTTCTAGGTGCACATGTACGTGGTAGGGTGTTATCAGAGCGATGTAGACAGCCACGTGTGCACAGAGACCCGCACACAAGCTTATCAGTGCCACCCTATGTGCACACGACATAAAACACACACACACACCTCTCTCTCTCTCTCTAACACATTTTCACTCTCTTTACATACACACACAGGCTCCTTGCATCCACACACACACACACACACACACACACAAACCCTCATCCCACTGTAGTCGAATCCGTAGCGTGGTGGTCTGCAATCCAAATGGACCCAGGTTCGATTCCCGACTGAGGAAGGGAACAGTTTAAGGATATGAATTTCGTTAAAGCTACTATTACTATTACTACTAATACTACTGCTACCACTACTACTATTACTACTGCTGCTACTACTAATAATACTTCTACAATAATAATAATAATAATAAAAATTGTACAAGATCAGCAGTTCTTCATTTTACCAAGTGAAGAGAATCCCTGAGACCTATCTATCTATCTATCTATCTATTGCCAGACGCCTTAATCCTGTAAGGGGTGGCCACAAACAAATCGCCTCCATTTCACTGCCCTGCTCCCAGCTCACACCCCCCTCTCTCATACACCCCTCCACCTCATCCCTCCATCTCACCCTTGGTCTCCCCCTCCCTCTCCCTCCTCTCCACCTCACTCACATGCACTCTCCTCGTCAGTCTCTCACCCTCCATCCTCTCCACATGGCCAAACCACCTCAGTGTGTTCCTCCTAACGCTTCCTATCACATCCACATCCACACCACAACGCTCCTATATATCCTCATTCGTCAGCCTGTCTCTCCATGTGACTCCACAGGCTCCTGAATATTTTGCATTATTATAAATAAAAAAAAAAATAAATAATAGAGATAAAATAAAAAACCTTATTATTAGGATTATTATTTAGGACCAAATATAAGGAATTTATTTAACACTGAAAATAAAAGTAACTGGGTCTATTTCTCTCTCTCTCTCTCTCTCTCTCTCTCTCTCTCCCCACCTACACCCAGGGGAAACCCACGTGCAGTTCCGGTCCACCTTCAGGGGGGGGAGGGGGGAGGTAGGGGAACATAATTGTGAAATGGAGAGAGAAGGAGCGAGAGGATGAGCCAGATCTAATTTTAGTGGTGATGTTTTTATGGGTGGTGATGATGATGATGATGATGGTGATGATGATGATGGTAATAATGATGATGATGATGATGGTAATAATGATGATGATGATGACAGTAATAATGATAATTATGATGGTGGTAATAATGATGATGATGATGATGATGGTAATGATGATGATGATGATGTAAAAATGGAAAAAAAAAAAAACCGCCTCACACTTATATCACATATACTTAACCCTCTCCCGCTCCCACCGCAGAGGGTATGCACCCTCTGCTACATGAAATCGTACGAATCCCGATAATCAGTGGGTTAAGCCACCAGGAAAACTGCTCTTGTAATTACCAGGCACAGTACAAACAAAACTGGGGAAAGAATAATAGTAGCACACGGTAATATTGTCCAGGCTTCACAGATAAACAAAGACACGCCGGAGCCACTGTCTACTAGAAGCCGAGCTATAAAGGGACCTCGAGGTCAAAGTGACTGATCCTGTGCAGGTCACCTTGGGTCATCACAGTCTATAAGTCCAACAGGTGTGGTGGCTCCAGCTTTAATCCTTCATGGAACATTAGCTGACATCCGGAATATGCGGAAAAGTCCCAATTTTTGACCTGACATCCGGAAAAGTCCCAATTTTGACCCCAGGCGATCTGAGAATAATAATCCACCGACTGGAAGCACACTCCTTCCTGCACTACGTCCGCCTTAATGTTGTCTTGTAGTAACACTGTAGCCTGGTGGTGGCTTAAGCGGTTCTTGAGACAGTGTGGCTGACTCACGTGTCTGTGTGGCGGGTAATATCCGTAGATCCGGTGGACGCAATGACGCCATATTGGGCCAGAAGAAGCGACACCTGGCCCACTAAGATGACACACTGAAGAGTATAGGCCAAACAGCCTTCGCAATATCGCTACTTTATAATACGTAATAATAATAATAATAATAATAATAATAATAATAATAATAATAAAAATAAAAAATAATAATAATAATACTTTACAAAAAAAAAAAAAAAAAAAAAAAAAAAAAGCTTTTCAGAATGCACTCAATCACAGAGTAAACCAATCACCAAAACTGCCAATCAGAAAAATAATCCAATAAAAAAATAATACCAAACAAAAACACGTCAGGAAAAAACACAATCAGAAAAAATACCAGTCAGGAAAAACGCCAATCAGGAAAAACACCAATCAGAAAAGTACCAATCAGAAAAAAATACCAATCAGGAAAAAACACCAATCAGGAAAAATACCAATCAGAAAAAAACACCAATCAGAAAAAACACCAATCAGAAAAAAATACCAATCAGAAAAAACACCAATCAGAAAAAACACCAATCAGAAAAAACACCAATCAGAAAAAAATACCAATCAGGAAAAAACACCAATCAGAAAAAAATACCAATCAGAAAAAACACCAATCAGAAAAAACACCAATCAGAAAAAACACCAATCAGAAAAAACACCAATCAGAAAAAACACCAATCAGAAAAAACACCAATCAGGAAAAAAATACCAATCAGGAAAAAAATACCAATCAGGAAAAAACACCAATCAGGAAAAAAAATACCAGAGAATAAAATACCAATCAGAGAAAAAAATACCAATCAGAAAAAAATACCAATGAGAAAAAAATACCAATCAGAAAAAAATACCAATCAGAAAAAAATACCAATCAGAAAAAACACCAATCAGGAAAAATACCAATCAGGAAAAATACCAATCAGAAAAAACACCAATCAGGAAAAAACACCAATCAGAAAAAACACCAATCAGGAAAAAACACCAATCAGAAAAAACACCAATCAGAAAAAAACACCAATCAGAAAAAACACCAATCAGAAAAAAAATACCAATCAGAAAAAAACACCAATCAGAAAAAAACACCAATCAGGAAAAACACCAATCAGAAAAAAATACCAATCAGGAAAAATACCAATCAGAAAAAACACCAATCAGGAAAAATACCAATCAGGAAAAAATACCAATCAGAAAAAACACCAATCAGGAAAAAACACCAATCAGAAAAAACACCAATCAGAAAAAACACCAATCAGGAAAAATACCAATCAGAAAAAACAATCAGAAAAAAATACCAATCAGGAAAAACACCAATCAGGAAAAATACCAATCAGAAAAAACACCAATCAGAAAAAACACCAATCAGGAAAAAACACCAATCAGAAAAAAATACCAATCAGGAAAAAACACCAATCAGAAAAAAATACCAATCAGGAAAAATACCAATCAGAAAAAACACCAATCAGAAAAAACACCAATCAGAAAAAAAATACCAATCAAAAAAATACCAATCAGAAAAAAACACCAATCAGAAAAAAAATACCAATCAGGAAAAAAAAACACCAATCAGAAAAAAAACACCAATCAGAAAAAAAACACCAATCAGGAAAAAAACACCAATCAGGAAAAAACACCAATCAGGAAAAAAAATACCAATCAGGAAAAAAATACCAATCAGAAAAAAAAATACCAATCAGAAAAAAAATACCAATCAGAAAAAAACACCAATCAGAAAAAACACCAATCAGAAAAAAATACCAATCAGGAAAAAACACCAATCAGAAAAAAACACCAATCAGAAAAAAACACCAATCAGAAAAAACACCAATCAGAAAAAAATACCAATCAGGAAAAAACACCAATCAGAAAAAAACACCAATCAGAAAAAAACACCAATAAGAAAAAAACACCAATCAGGAAAACGAAAAAAACAAAAAAAAAACAATGCCTATCAATCAGAAAAATAAGCAAATTGGGAGAAAAGGCAAGGAATAGTAGCAGTAGTAGTAGTAGTAGTGGTGGTGGTAGTAGTAATAGTAGTAATGGTAGCAGTGGTGGTGGTAATAGTAGTAACCGTAGTAGTAGTAGTAATAAATAATAATAAATAAATTAAAAACAAAAACAAACACGAAAAACAAACAAGAAAAACACAGACAACAACAAAATTCACTTAAAAGAAAACAATACTTAATACCACTGAGGAAAAAATGGGTCGTTCAGAAATAATACCAATAATACCACTAAAAAAACAATAAAATAATACCAATAAAACACCAATAAAATAATACCAATAAAACACCAATAAAATAATACCAATAAAACACCAATAAAATAATACCAATAAAATAATACCAATAAAACACCAATAAAATAATACCAATAAAACACCAATAAAATAATACCAATAAAATAATACCAATAGAGTAATACCAATAAAATAAATACCAATAGAGTAATACCAATAAAATAAATACCAATAGAGTAATACCAATAAAATAATACCAATAGAGTAATACCAATAAAATAAATACCAATAGAGTAATACCAATAAAATAATACCACTAAAATACCAAAAATAAAATAATAAAGCACTGGCGATAAAAATGAATATCCTATAAGAAAAAAAAAGGGCCAATCAGATGAATCGCCAATCAGAAAATGTTAAGGGAAAAAAAATCTCTCACCAATCAGAAAAAAATGATGGAAAAAAAAACACACCTCTTTCCAAATTCTCTCTCTCTCTCTCACCATTTCCTCCCCTCTCGAATCACCCTCTCAGTATTTCCTATTTTAAAACACGAAAGTTATTCTGGGTATGCAGGACACTCATTTCCAAACATCTGTCAACTTCCTATTCATCCTGTCATCATCATCATCATCATCATCATCACCACCACAATCTCCCTCCTCCTCATCATCATCACTGTCATCACCACCAACATCATTATAATCATCACCACAATCATCACTATAATAATCATCATCATCACTGTCATCACCACCACCATCATTATAATCATCACAATCATCACTATAATAATCATCATCATCACTGTCATCACCACCACCATCATTATAATCATCACAATCATCACTATAATAATCATCATCATCACTGTCATCACCACCAACATCATTATAATCATCACCACAATCATCACTATAATAATCATCATCATCACTGTCATCACCACCAACATCATTATAATCATCACCACAATCATCACTATAATAATCATCATCATCACTGTCATCACCACCACCATCTTCCTTCTCCTCCTCCTCATCCGGTAATTAACATAGCAATAATCATTATGATCATCATCTTCTTCATCATCATCATCATCATCACCATCCTCCTCCTCCCCCTCCTCATCATCATCCTTCCCTCCGTCCACCAAAATCCTCGTACACACACACACACACACACACACACACACACACACACACACAGATCGTCGTTTGGGTGTGGGTAAGAAACTACCGTAAGATTTTTGGTAATAGAAAAACGAAAATTTTGAAAGACCGAAAAAAAAAAAAAAAAAATGGTGACAAGTTCGAGATCCGTTCATTTTGCGATGCCTGGACACACTGCGTTTAAAAGACTGGAGGTCATAGGCAGAGGGAAATACAGACAGAGAAAGACAGTTCCAGAGTTGACCTGTTGCATCCATGAAGAGCAGTGACCATTGAAACAGCGTTATTCTAAAATAGCCTCATACATATTCCACGGCTCTTCCTTAACGTGAAATGGCGGGGGACAGGGCGACATGGAGGCGATTTGTCTGTGGCCACCCCTTACGGGATTAAGGCGTCTGACAATAGATAGATAGAAAAAGGGGAACAGAAAGTGAGATATACCAACAGGTAAAAAAATTCCATGGTTCTTCAGAGGCAAACTTGACCAATCTTCCTCCTTCAATTATTCCGTTCTCACAAAACTCCTCCCCGGCGCTAGGTGGAGCAGCTGCGGCGTCCACCCATTAGCCACACCTCCTCAAATGTCCCAGCAGCGAAGGACTGTGGTTCGATCCTGGTCAGGCCAAGTTTGCACCGGATCCCTTCACGGTGTATGTACCGTAGGACGGCGCCACAGAACCACCTGCTTACCTGTGGTCGATGGGTTTGCTCGGCCAGACAGACAGGGGTTAAGCAACAAACACAAGAAGGAACAACAACAGTAAAACAACAAAAACAATAACAACTCCCCCAAATGAAGTCAGCAAATAAATAAATACCTTCTTGGGCTAAGTTGCATGTTGACAGGCATCACGACAGGTAACATGCCCCACCTCAGGTAACCCCCCTCCCCTCCTTGCACAACGCCGCGTCACTCTTACCTGTCGACGTGAAGTCCTTAGCATAGAGAATAGTAATAGTGTGTGTGTGTGTGTGTGTGTGTGTGTGTGTGTGTGTGTGTGTGTGTGTGTGTGTGTGTGTGTGTGTGTGTGTGTGTGTGTGTGTGTGCCAATTAACAGTCACTAGCAAATGTGTCGTCTTTCTCTCCCTATTTAGTAGTGTAGTAGTAGTAGTAATATAATAATAATAATAATAATAATAATAATAATAATAATAATAATAATAAAGAAGAAGAAGAACAACAACATTAATCTATCTATCTACTGCATTAATAATAATAATAATAATAATAATAATAATAACCACTTGCTATACCCTCTCTCTCTCTTTGTACCCAGCAGAGCACAAAACCAACACAGTACTGCCAAAGACGGACTCTTAAAGGCGGGCACGTAGCCAGGCAGGAGGCGGCAGGCAGGGTGGGAGGCAGAGTACGAGGTAATTAGGTAGGTAGGTAGATTAACATGCTATGAGGTAAGTAGGTAGGTATGTAGAAAGTTGAAAAATTGGATTGACGTTGATAGGCAGGTAGGTAGTAGGTACGTAGGTAGGTAGGCTGGTACGAAGGTTGGTAGGTAGGTAGGTAGGCAGGTAGGTAGGTAGGAAGGTGTGGAGGAATGTTGAAAAATAAGTGCAGTGACGTTGGTAGGTAGGTATGGGGAACGCTGTGACGTAGGTAGGTAAATTGTATGCCGTGACGTCAGTAGGTAAAGGCAGGTAGAAAGCAGTGACGTAGGTAGAGGCAGAATAGGTGAGGTAGGCACGTGAGAGAGAATTAAAGTGTAGAGGACAACTGCCTAGGTCCGGTTAGCCCATGTAAGGCACCTCAAAGCTAAGGGTGCGGCCATACTGTCAGCGAATTTTGAGTGAGTGCAAATTTCATCTATCTATCCCGTCTATCTATCTGCTTCATATTTCTATCTATCAGTCTATCTATCTATCTGCTTTATATTTATCACCTCAATGTTTCTCTTCGTTGTCTTTATAATCCATCTTCACACACAAGGCCACCCCTTACGGAATGAAGCGTCTGGCAATAGATAGATAGACAGACAACGCCATCGTCTTGAAGAAAAGGTAAATATCCCTGCCAATTATTTTACTCATTTACTTCCGTGTCACCTGGTCTGTTTTATCAATTACCGTTCATACCTTGCTCTCACCTAATTAACCTGAGAAACTGATAGGTAGACACGTAAGTAGAAAATATAGGTAGGGAGGAAGGCAGGGGTATGGGCAGATAGGCAGGTAGGTAGATAGAATGGTAGGTATGGAATTAGGAAGGGGCTTAGGCAGGCAAGATGGGAGGCAGTAGGTATGGGGTCAGGCAGAGAGGTTGGTAGGTACGAAGAGAGGCAGGGCTGTGAATAGGAAGGCAGGTATGGGGTTAGGAAGGAAAGAAGAGGGGCAATTTGTGAGTAGGAAGGCAGGAGTGGGGTTAGGCAGAGAGGTAGGCAGGCACGAAGGGAGGCAGCAGTTGGGTAGGAAGGTAGGTGTGGGGTTAGGCAGATGCGTAGGTACGGAGAAAGGCAGGCAGGCAGGTAGGTAGGTCATAGGCAGGAAGTGAGAGAGGTATGATTGTCAGTTTTGCGTGTGTGTGTGTGTGTGTGTGTGTGTGTGTGTGTGTGTGTGTGTGTGTAGAGAGAGAGAGAGAGAGAGAGAGAGAGAGAGAGAGAGTGTGTGTGTGTGTGTGTGTGTGTGTGTGTGTGTGTGTGTGTGTGTGTGTGTGTGTGAGCTTAAAACACACAACTCATGTCCCTCTGCGAACCGCCCAACCACCCCTCCCCTCCCCTTCCCTTCCTCCCCACCCCCTCCCTCTCCCCCACCGCAGCTGTGCACCCCGCCTCTCACCCCATTTTTTCACCCCATCTGCTACTTCCCCTACTACATCCCCACTTCACCCCTCCCCACCTCCACTATCTGTCTCTCTCACCCCCTCCACACCACTCCCAATATACTCCATCCTATCCAATCCAACCCCTCCTTTCCCACACTCCACCTCACTCTGCCCACTCCATCCCCCACTCCCTACCCCCTCTACCCCCACCACTCCTCTCGTCAATATTCATGCCCACTCCATCCCCACCCTCTTTGCACCCCAACTAACCTAACTCCACTCCACACCACCCTTCCCTCCACACCCCTCCAAACCCCCACCTCTTCTCTTCCATTTCCACCCACCCCTCCCCTCCAAACCTCCACCTCTTCTCTTCCACCCACTACACCCCCTCCACCCTTCGTTCTTACTAGTCATCTTCCCCACCCAGCTGTCCCCCACCCTCCCCAAATCTCCCCTTCTCCCCCCTCCCCCATCCACCCTATTCGTATCCTCCCCTCCACCCTATCCCCCACCCCTCCTTCACTCTATATAGCCACGCCACCCTATATGCACCGGCCTCCCCCCCAACTTATCCCCCCCTCCCCTCCATATACCCCTCCCCTTCCCCCCACTCTAACAAGCGTACCCAACTCAATATACACCCACCTATACTCCCCCCCTTCCCAGCCCCCCCACCCACCACCCCCACCCACCACGTCCATCATCTCCCCTCCCCCACCCTCTCACATCCCAC
>NC_136974.1:1155016-1172516 GCF_032717465.1 Coenobita brevimanus
GACGGACGGACGGACGGACGGACGGATGGATGGAAGGAAAGAAGGAAGGAAGGAAGGATGGATGGATGGAAGGAAGGAAGGAAGGAAGGAAGGACGGAAGGAAGGACGGACGGACGGACGGACGGATGGATGGAAAGAAGGAAGGAAGGAAGGAAGGAAGAAAGAAAGGAGAAAGAAGACAAGAAAGGGGAGAAAGAATGAAGAGAACAGACAGAAAGAAAAAACAAGAAAGAAAGAGAGGAAGAAAGAAAATTAAAGAAAAAAGCGAGTAAAAAGGTTTCCTTGTCACCAGCTCTTCCTTAAAATAAAAAAGGCTAAAAAGGGCACGATCTTACGTCTGTCCGAACAAGTGAAGCTAAACTGAAAAGCTAACATTATCTACACAGCTAAAATAATGCTGACTCTGCTATGACCTCAATCGCACAGGTAAAATAAAGGTGAGGCTAATTGAACCGCTATGAGAGTTCAGGTGTGGCGCTCAACACCTGTGCCCGTGTGGTGTGGTGGGGTGGGGTGGGGTGTGGTGTGGTGTGGTGTGGTGTGATGTGGTGTGATGTGGTGTGGTGTGGTGTGATGTGGTGTGATGTGGTGTGGTGTGGTGTGGTATGGTGGGGTGGTGTGCGGTGGGGTGGGGTGGGGTCGGGTGTGGAATTGTATTGTATGGTATGGTATGGTCTGTTGTGGTGGGGTGGGGTGGGGTGTGGTGTGGTGTGGTGTGGTGGGGTGGGGTGGGGTGTGGTGTGGTGTGGCAGCTGGGTAGAAAATATACCAACTAGCTTTTGTTTTCTTTTATGCAAGGAAGAAGGAACCCAAGGCCAGGAGCTCGCAAACTGTTCCCTCCAAGAAAACGCAAAAAACAAGATAACAGATCGCCAAATTCAAGATCCGTTCACTTCGAGGTGCCTGGACACACTGCGTTTGAAAGACTGGAGGTCATAGGCAGGAGGAAATACAGACAGAGGGAGACAGTTCCAGAGCTGACCTGTTGCATACATGAAGGACAGAAAAGGAATGCGAGTTTGTTGGTTTTAAAAGTGCCACTACCTGAAGGCGTCTGTCTCCTGTAGTCGGCTTAAACACACGATAGCAGCACTTCTTCGTGACTAGCAAAATCAACTCTTCAATCTGACAACACCTGGCCATTTACTGACAAGGGAGAGAGAAAGAGAGCTACGGAAAAAATGCAATCATCCTTCTCCATTACCTGTGTGTGTGTGTGTGTGTGTGTGTGTGTGTGTGTGTGTGTGTGTGTGTTTTCCCAGTCTCTCTCTCTCTCTCTCTCTCTCTCTCTCTGTCTCACGGGTTTCTCCCCTAAAAAGAGAGAAAAAGAGAGAGAGAGAGAGAAAAAAAAGCGAGGGAGATCTTGCCAGTTCCTCTACCCGTCATTTCCGTTCCTGTAATTACCACATTTACCACACCTACCACATTCACCACACTTACCACCACCTACCACATTCACCACACTTACCACCACCTACCACATTCACCACACTACCACATTCACCACACTTCCCACCACCACCACCACATTCACCACACTTCCCACCACCTACCACATTTACCACACCTACCTCATTCACCACATTTACCACATTCACCACATCTACCCCCACCAATTCATCACTCCCAATACTACCACAAACCATCACCACCACCACCTACCACCACCATTACCATCGTCTACAACCTCACACACCCCACCTACCACAACTACCAATACTTACAGACCTAAAACCACATTCGCTACCACAAACTACCACAATTACAACTACTACCACAATATAACTACCAAAATTACAACTACTACCACAATTACTACTACCACAATTACCACTACCACACCACTACTACCACACCATTTTCTGAACCCTTCAAGTACCACCCATTATCCAGTAACATTAACCCTCTCTCTCTCTCTCTCTCTCTCTCTCTCTCTCTCTCTCTCTCTCTCTCTCTCTCTCACTAGGCAACATAACACCTGAGTCACTGATCATTCCGTACCCACAGCTGTAGGCAGGTATGTAGGTAGGTATGTAGGTAGGCAGGTAGGTAGGTAGGTAGGGTAGGTAGGTTAAGTTGGTAGTTAGGAAGGTAGGAATCAGTAGGTAAATAAGGAGGTAGGTAGGTAAGTAGGTAGGTAGGTAGGTAGGCAGGTGAGTAGGAAGGTAGGTAGGTTAAGTTGGTAGTTAGGAAGGTAGGAATCAGTAGGTAAATAAGGAGGTAGGTAGGAAGGTAGGTAGGTAGGTAGGGAGAGAGGGAGGAAGGGTTGCAGGATTAGTTAGGTAGATAGGTAGGTAAGTAGGTAGGTAGGTAGGTGGCAAGGGAGGAATATAGGAAGGCAAGGAAGGGTGGACGAAGGGAGATAGATAGATAGATAGGTAGACTGTGAGGGAAGGAGGTGGAAGCAGGGAGTGAGGGAGGGAGGGAGGGAGAGAGGAGGGAGGGAAAGGAGGGAGGGAGGTAAATGGACGGAAATGGAATACTAAAAAAAATCACTTCGAAAATCATAACTTAGAACCACTACTACCGGTACTACTACTACTACTACTACAACTTCTACTACTACTACTACTACTACTACAACTTCTACTACTACTACTACTACTACTACTACTACTACTACTACTACTACTTCTACTACTACTACTACTACTACTACTACAACTTCTACTACTACTACTACTACTACTACTACTACTAAGTTTATATCTAATGTGTAGTGGAGTTCTCTGCCTACGCTTGTCAGAATGTCACTATGTGGAGTGGGTGGTGGTGGCAGGGTGGGTGGTGGTAAGAGTGGGTGGTGGTGGCAGGGTGGGTGGTGGTGGCAGGGTGGGTGGTGGTAAGAGTGGGTGGTGGTGGCAGGGTGGGTGGTGGTAGGGTGGGTGGTGGCAGGGTGGGTGGTGGTAGGGTGGGTGGTGGCAGAGTGGGAGGTGGTAGCAGGGTGGGTGGTGGTGGCAGAGTGGGTGATGGTGGCAGTGTGGGTGGTGGTCGCAGTGTGGGAGGTGGTGGCAGAGTGGGTGGTGGTGGCGGCAGAGTACTGTTGGAAGACGAGAGAGAGAGAGAGAGAGGAACAAGGCAAACACACACACACTCTGTCCTCATAGCAAGGGTACAAAAACGACAACAACAACATCGCCACGTACACACACACACACACACACACACACACACACACACACACACACACACACACACACATACCGAACCCAGAGTACTGTTAGAGATGGTGGTGGTTGTGGTGGTAGTTGTGGTGGCAATTGTGGTAGGCGGAGGGTGGCCGTTGGGTAGATAGCATTTCTAGATCTACCATTGGCTGTCTAGAAAGCGACTTAGGTTAAACAGACGCTGCTTGGAATCTCTCTCTCTCTCTTTCTCTCTCTTTCTTTCTTTTTTTTTTTTTCTCTCTCTCTCTAAGGACAGGATGAACTAGGTCGTTGTGCTTCCTAGAAAAATAAACAGTAAGAGAGAGAGAGAGAGAGAGAGAGATTGTTCTTATCCCCTACCACCATCACCACACATATCATCACTACTATCACCACCACCACCACCACCCCTACTACTAATACTACCAAACTCATCACCACTACCATTAACACCATAACCCCTAGCACCACCACCACCACCACTAAAATCACCCCCACCACCACCACCACAACCCCCACCACAATCACCACCATCACCACAGTCATCATCATGTGGGATGCTAATGACCTTCGATGATACGCTGTTATGATCATTTCAGTGTAATCATCACTACTCATCACCATCATCACTCTTACCACCACCACTATCACCACCACCACCACCTCTACAAGCACCACTCCTAACATCAGCATCATCACTATCATCATCACCTTTAACATCATCACAACCATCACCACCACCACCACCACCACCACCACAACACTACTGACACCACCATGACTACCACAACACCACCACCACTACCACACTCATCATACCTACCACCACATTCACCACACATAACACCACCATCAATCAAACACACCACCACCACATTCATCATACCTACCACCACATTCACCAAACACTACCATGACTACCACCACACACCACCACCACCACATTCACCAAACACTACCATGACTACCACCACACACCACCACCACCACATTCACCAAACACTACCATGACTACCACCACACACCACCACCACTACATTCACCAAACACTACCATGACTACCACCACACACCACCATCACTACCCTTGCTATTACCACACACACACACACACACACGCACGCACGCACAGATGAGGTGGCACAGCGCATCCATAACTAGCCCTAACAGGTATGAACCAAACACACCTGCTCGTCATGCTGCTCAGGGAAGGGTGCACCGGGTCATGCTAATCTGCACGGGCTCCTTAGCGTGTGTACAGATAGCATGTTAAAATGAAAATATATTGAGGATAACAACTGTATTCAGGGTGGTGGTGGTGATGATGATGATGATGATACTACTACTTCTACTACTACCACTACAACTACTACTACTACTACTTCTGTTACTACTACTACTACTCTGGCCTCCCCTCACTCCATCCTTCCCTTCCTCCTTCTCTCATTATCCCTGAGTTGTTACCCCCCCTCCCTCCCCTCACCCTTCTAGTCTCCCCCCTCCCCTCCCTCCACATATCTGGCTTTACCCTCCCTTCACCCTCCACAGTTCTGACCTCCCTCCCTGCCTCTCATATTCCACATCTGTCACCTCCACTTCCCTCCCTCCACCCATACCTCTCGCCTCCCCTTCCTCCATACCTCAGACACCCTTCCCTCCCCTCCCCTCCCCTCCCCTCCTTCCCTCCATACCTCTAACCTCCCCCTCCTTCCACCTTTGTCCCCTTCCATCTTCCCTCGTTCCCTTCACTCATCTGACTTCCCTCTTCCACATCCCTCCCTCCCTCCCTCCCCCTCCCCTCCAGGACTCCCCCGAGGTCACGCTACCACCAAGGGTCAGGGTAGGTCAGGTCAGGGGTCAAGGGGGCGTGGCGGAGTGCAACACAAGAAGATTATTAACCAAAAAGAAATGACGATGGTAACTGTGGTGGTTGTGGTGAGGGATTATTGAGGTGGTTGTGGTGACTTGTGGTGTGGTTATGATAGTTGCAGGAGCTGTGGTGGCTGGTGGTTGTGGTAGCTGAGGTGGTTGTGATGTTGTGGTTATGGTGGTAGTTGTGGCAGTGATGATGATGATGATGATGGTCGTGGTGGCAGTGGTGGTGGTTCTGTTGCTTGTTGTGGTTGTGGTGGGTGCCGCGGTTGTGGTTGTGGTGGCTGTGGTTGTGGTGGCTGTGATGGTCGTTGTGGTAATTGCAATCATAAAAACCACTGACAACAGGTTAACAGCACGACGCCCATTGGTTCATGGCACATGTCTTTGCAACAATAATCTGCAACAGGTCACACCCTTTCCTGCCCCTCTGCAACAAGCCACGCCCCTTTCCTGCCCCTCCGTAACAAGCCACGCCCCTTCCCTGCTTCTCTACAACAAGCCACGCCCCTTCCTGCCCCACTGCAACAAGCCACGCCCTTTCCTGCCCCACTGCAACAAGCCACGCCCCTCCCTGCCCCACCGCAACAAGCCACGCCCCTCCCTGCCCCACCGCAACAAGCCACGCCCCTCCCTGTGCCACAGCAACAAGCCACGCCCCTCCCTGCCTCACTGCAACATGCCACGCCCCTCCCTGCCCCACCGCAACATGCCACGCCCCTTCCTGTCTAATCCCCACCCTGATTGGCTAACAGGAGCTACAGGAGACAGCCAATAGCAAGGCAGGAGTCATCAGTCTGAAGGTATGCGTCCTCCTGTCCACATCAACATACTTAGGGCTGAAGTTCCGAAGCCCTGAAATTCCGAATGCCTTCCTCTTGGCTATCCTTGTCTTATTCTACCACAGCGGGTCTTAAACTGGGGGTAATATCGGTAAAATATTCCTCGATTTTTCTTTTTTCATGACAATTCACTCACCATTCAAGCCCCCGGAATCCTGGCTCCATCGGATATGCCAAAAACATTCACCACGTTCTGTAGCTTCACATAAACGTATCCGATAGAGTCAATCCGAACGCTGCCACGTTAAAAAGGGGTGCCCAATCCCTGATCATGCACTTCTCACAACATTCATCCAGCCAATTCGATCTCTAGTCAGAAGTACAACAACAACAACAACAACAATAAAAAATGATAATAATAATAATAATAATAATAATAATAACAATAACGATAATAATAAAAAAAATAATAATAAAACTTTCTCCTACTATCCCCACTGGCCCCCGACCCCCCACCTCCCCCCACCCCCACAGACGCCCCCCCCACCCATCTAAGAAGAGAGAGACCCGCCACAGAACATTCTGAAATTTGCTAGTAATCTTAAATAATGCTAAATGCTTTCTAACTTTATTCTATTTAATTATTTATTTGTTGCTATTGGTGGCTCTAGTGTTTATTATTGTTAACGTTGGCGTTACTCACTCTCTCTCTCTCTCAGAACTATTAACCCATGTTGCAAAGATCAGTAGAATCTCTCTCTCTCTCTCTCAACTATTTACATTAACATACTGTATATCGCAAAGTTCACCAGAATTCTCTCTCTCTCTCTCTCTCTCTCTCTATCTCCAATGGAACAATTCTCCACATCAGTTCTTCCTTACCTATTCACACTTCTACCCTAATTAATCACACTTCCACCTCTCTCTCTCTCTCTCTCCACAGTTCCCACAAAAACTTTAAGGAGTCAAAGAATGGATGAATTTCACTCTACTAGTAACGTACTGCCATTATAATAAACATTTTGGCCACTCTGTATTATATTTACTATCTATCTGTCTATCTACCTACTGCCAGACACCTTAATCCTACAAGGGGTGGCCACAAACAAATCACCCTCACGTTGAATTGTCCTCTGTCATTTGGCTGCCTTTACTCCAGTTCACACATACCTCTCTCATATACCTCTCCACTTCATCCCCCTATCTCATCCTCGGCCTCCCCCTCCACCCCCCCTCTCACATTTACTACATCAACGCATTTCCCACGGATCAAATGTAACCTAATATGACCTTAAATTATCGATGACCTGACCCCTGACCCCGGCCTCCCTACAGCTCCAGTTCTCGCCCTTATTACGTGTCTATATTAAAACATCTTATTCTTGAGGGTCGTCTTTGGAGAGAGAGAGAGAGAGAGAGAGAGAGAGAGAGAGAGAGAGAGAGAGAGAGAGAGAGAGAGAGACCGTCTTAAGAATTACCTCTAAGATGGTCAATTCCACGTGAACGAGTGTGTAGTGTTACGTGTGATTATGTGTTGTACGTGAGACAGGTGTAGCTAGGTGTAAAGTGTACGTGACACAGGTGTAGCCAGGTGTTGTGATAAAGTGTACGTGAGACAGGTGTTGCCAAGTGTAAAGTGTACGTGAGACAGGTGTAGCCAGGTGTAAAGTGTACGCGAGGAAGGTATATAAAGTGTAGTATCCGGACATGCAGGGGTAACTGTAGCAGACTGGCGGATCCATGCAAATCAGCGTCTCTTAAAGGGATGACCAGATTGAGGGAGTGAGGCGTGGAGGGAAGGAAGGTGGCTCTCCCTCGCCCACCTATCCCTCCGGCGAGAAATGTGGGGAAAAAACAAAAGAAAGAAAGAAAAGAGAAAGGAAGAAGGAGCGCCATGTAGTATATAAAAAATTAGTCTTGGAAATATGACAGAAAAAATAAAATAATAAAAAGATCACTAGGTTAATTTTTCCTGTCACATATAATTCTATTCTCTCTCTCTCTCTCTCTCTCTCTCTCTCTCTCAAAATAAAGATAAATAACATAATAACTAAGAGGGAACGACTAACATCCATGGGGTAACTTCATTCACTCCCTCAACACACTTTGCAATCCAGTTCCTATCTCCTTTCTAGAAATGATACTGTATTTTTCCTAACCGAGTAACTTTCAAGGCCTTTCTACCTCCTATATATTCCTTTCCTCCACCAAAACCCCAAAGATTAGTGTTCAATTTTTTACTCTAAGTTCATGTTAAAGGTTCAATAAATTACACGTCATTCTTGTCATTCTTCTCGGCAAAACTTTCAAGAGACAAATATCCCATCAAGAATATAGACACCAGAACAGGAGAGAGAGAGAGAGAGAGAGAGAGAGAGAGAGAGAGAGAGAGAGAGATTCTGAGGAACTCTGAGATACAGGTTAATATTAATACTTCTTTGAGAGAGAGAGAGAGAGAGAGAGAGAGAGAGAGAGAGAGAGAGAGAGAGAGAGAGAGATTAGGGAGAAATGAAAAAAGGACAAATGAAGGATGAAAATGAAGGATGAAGGAATGAGAAAGAAAAGGGAAAGAGACTGAAGGGAAGAGGAAGGAAGGAAGGAAGGCGGTGAGGAGAAAGACATTTAAAACACATGGGAAGAGAGACTGAAGGAAGGAGAAAGAAGGTGAGGAAGAGACGGAAGGAAGAGGGAGAAGGTGAAGGAAAGATATGGGAAGGAGGAAGGAAGGAAGGAAAGAAAGGAAGGAAGATGAAGGAAAGATGGAAATAAGGAAGGAAGACGAAGGAAGCGATAGAAGCGGAAGGAAAGGCAGAAAGAGGAAGGAAGAAAGGATGAAAGAGGGACAAGAGGAAGAGAAGACGATGAAGAGGGAGAGAAGGAAAAGTTGAAGGAAAGAGAGAGAGAAGAGGAAAAGGAGAGAGAGGAACGACAAGAAGATGAAAGAGTAACAGAAAAGATGAAGGAAAAAGAGGAAGAAGAGGGAGGGAGGACACTGATGATGGAGAGGAAAGAAGAGGAAGGAAGGATGGAAGAAATTGAGACAAGAGGAATGAGACGATGACAAAAATGGAGAGAAGGAAAAGATGGAAGAAAGATAGGAAAAAGAAGGAAAGGAAAAATGGAAGTGGAGGGAGAGAGAAGAAGATGGTAGTAGTAGTAGTAGTAGTAGTAGTAGTAGCAGCAGTAGTAGTAGTAGTAGTAATAATAGTAGTAGTAGTAGTAGTAGTAATAATAGTAGTAGTAGTAATAATAGTAGTAGTAGTAATAGTAGTAGTAGTAGTAGTAGTAGTAATAGTAGTAGTAGTAGTAGTAACAGTAGTAGTAGTAGTAGTAGTAGTAGTAGAAGAAAAAGACTAGAAGAACAACAAGAAGATGTAAAAGAAGAAGCAAATGTAAATAATAATAATAATAATAATAATATAATAATAATAATAATAATAATAATAATAATAATAATAATCACAAAATAATATAATAATCATCATCATCATCATCATCATCACAAAATAATAATAATAATAATAAAAATAATAATAATAAAAACAACGAAAATAAAAACAACGATAATAATAATAATAATAATAATAAAAACAACAAAAATAAAAACAACGATAATAATAATAATAATAATAATAATAATAGAATCAGGTCTATAATAACAGAGGCGGTACAGCAAAAAATATCAAGAAGTTGGATAAGAAGGGAAAATATCTTAAAGACAAAAAACAACAACAGGTACAGAAAAAAAGGCAGGAAATTAAGACAATGTAAAAATAATAAGAGGATAAAAGAGTGAAAAGAGTAAGAGAGTAAAAAAAAAGAGTAGAAAGAGTAAGAAAGAGTAAAACGAGTAAAAAAACAAAGGTAAAAAAGAGTAAAAAAAAAAAGAGCACGAAAGGGTAAAGAGAGTAAGAGTCAAAAAGAGTAAGGGAACGAGTGGGAAAGAGTAAAAAGAGTAAGAAAAAGGAGTAAAGAGAGTAAGGAAAAGAGTAGAGAAAGAGAAAAAGTAAGAGAGCAAAAAGAGTAGGAGTAAAAAGAAAGAGAGTAAAGAGAGGAAGAGAACTAGCAAAAAGTGTAAGAGTAAAAATCAGTAAGAAAAAGAGTAAAAAAGAGTAAAAGAAAGAGTAAAGTAAGAGTAAAAATAATTAGTAAAGTAAAAAGGTTGAGTTAGAGAGTAAGAAAAAGAGTAAATAAATAAGAGTAAAAAAAAGAGTAAAGAGTAAGAAAAAGAATAAAAAGAGTAAGAAAAAAGAGTAAAAAGAGTATGAGTAAGAAACAGAGTAAAAAGAGCAAAGAAAAAGAGTAGGAAAGAATAAAAGGGCAAAAATAAAGAGTAAAAAGAGTAAGAAAAAGAGTAAAAGGAGTAAAAGAGTAAAAGAGTACGAGTAAGAAACAGTAAAAAGAGCTTAGAAAAAGAGTAAAAAGAGTAGGAAACAATAAAAAGAGCAAAAAACGATTAAAGAGTAAGAAAGAGTAAAAAGAGTAAGAAAAAGTAGAAAGAGTAAAATGGGCAAAAAGAGTAAAAAAAAAAAAGCAAGAGCAAGAAAGAGTAAAAAGAGCAAGAAAAAGAGTAACAAGAGCAAAGAAAAAGAGTAACAAGAGCAAAGAAAGAGTAACAAGAGCAAAGAAAGAGTAACAAGAGCAAAGAAAGAGTAACAAGAGTAGGAAAAAGAGTAACAAGAGTAGGAAAAAGAGTAAGAAATAGGGTAAAAAGAGTATGAGTACGAAAAAGAGTAAAAAGAGCAAAGACAAAGAGTAAAAAGAGTATGAGTACGAAAAAGAGTAAAAAGAGCAAAGACAAAGAGTAAAAAGAGTATGAGTACGAAAAAGAGTAAAAAGAGCAAAGACAAAGAGTAAAAAGAGTATGAGTACGAAAAAGAGTAAAAAGAGCAAAGACAAAGAGTAAAAAGAGTATGAGTACGAAAAAGAGTAAAAAGAGCAAAGACAAAGAGTAAAAAGAGTATGAGTACGAAAAAGAGTAAAAAGAGCAAAGACAAAGAGTAAAAAGAGTATGAGTACGAAAAAGAGTAAAAAGAGCAAAGACAAAGAGTAAAAAGAGTATGAGTACGAAAAAGAGTAAAAAGAGCAAAGACAAAGAGTAAAAAGAGTATGAGTACGAAAAAGAGTAAAAAGAGCAAAGACAAAGAGTAAAAAGAGTATGAGTACGAAAAAGAGTAAAAAGAGCAAAGACAAAGAGTAAAAAGAGTATGAGTACGAAAAAGAGTAAAAAGAGCAAAGACAAAGAGTAAAAAGAGTATGAGTACGAAAAAGAGTAAAAAGAGCAAAGACAAAGAGTAAAAAGAGTATGAGTACGAAAAAGAGTAAAAAGAGCAAAGACAAAGAGTAAAAAGAGTATGAGTACGAAAAAGAGTAAAAAGAGCAAAGACAAAGAGTAAAAAGAGTATGAGTACGAAAAAGAGTAAAAAGAGCAAAGACAAAGAGTAAAAAGAGTATGAGTACGAAAAAGAGTAAAAAGAGCAAAGACAAAGAGTAAAAAGAGTAGGAAAGAATAAAAAGAGCAAAAAAAAGGAGTAAAAAGAGTAAGAAAAAGAGTACGAGTAAGAAACTGAGTAAAAAGAGCAAAGAAAAAGAATAAAGAGTAGGAAAGAATAAAGAGAAAAAAAGAGTAAAAAGAGTAAGAAAAAGATTAAAAAGAGTAAGAAAAAGATTAAAAAGAGTAAAATGGGCAAAGAGTAAAAAGAGCAAGAAAGAGTAAAAAGAGCAAAGAAAGAGTATAAAGAGCAAGAAAGAGTAAAAAGAGCAAGAAAGAGTAAAAAGAGCAAGAAAGAGTAAAAAGAGCAAGAAAGAGTAAAAAGAGCAAAGAAAGAGTATAAAGAGCAAGAAAGAGTATAAAGAGCAAGAAAGAGTAAAAAGAGCAAAGAAAGAGTATAAAGAGCAAGAAAGAGTAAAAAGAGCAAAGAAAGAGTATAAAGAGCAAGAAAGAGTAAAAAGAGCAAAGAAAGAGTATAAAGAGCAAGAAAGAGTATAAAGAGCAAGAAAGTAAAAAGAGCAAGAAAGAGTAAAAAGAGCAAGAGAGTAAAAAGAGCAAAGAAAGAGTATAAAGAGCAAGAAAGAGTATAAAGAGCAAGAAAGAGTAAAAAGAGCAAGAAAGAGTATAAAGAGCAAGAAAGAGTAAAAAGAGCAAGAAAGAGTAAAAAGAGCAAGAAAGAGTAAAGAGAGCAAGAAAGAGTAAAAAGAGCAAAGAAAGAGTAAAAAGAGTAAAACGAGAATGAAAAAAAAAACGAATAAAACGAGAAAAAAAGAAAAATAATAAAACAAGAAAGTAAAAGAAAACGAACAAAACGAGAAAGAAAAAAGTAAGAAAGAAAAAGAGTAAAAAGAATAAGAAAGAGTAATAAAAGAGAGTAAAAAGAGCAGGAAAAAGTAAGAAAACGAATAAAATGTCAGAAAAGAATAAAAAGGATGAAAAAGAGTAAAAAGAGTCAGAAAGAGAGTAAAAAGAGTAAAAAAGTAAGAAAAATAGTCAGAAAAGAGTAAAAAGGGTAAGAAAACGAGTAAAGGGAGTATGATAAAGAATAAAATGTGTCAGAAAAGAGTAAAAAGAGTAGGTAAAAGAGAGGCCCTTGAGGAACCCCCCCAAAGAAACAAAATGGCAGAAGGAAACCCACAGACGCCATCTTAACACGTCTTGGGGGTTGCAATTTTCGCCTTGTATTTTGTCTGTTTTATCGGCGAGGGGAGGAGAGAGAGAGGGAGGGGAGGGGAGGGGAGGGGAGGGAGTGGGAGAGGTCATGTGGAGGTGACGAAGAAGAAAGAGGGTAAAAGCAAGGTCAGGATAAGTTTCCCCTCCCCTCCCCCATCCCTCCCGTTCGCTGACCTCATCTCTTCCTCCCCCTCTCCCTTCTCCTCCTACTCCCCCCCTCCTTCCGCCCCCTCTCTCATCCCTCTCCCCCTTCCCTCACTCTCCCCCTCTCATTTTGCCCCCCTCCCACCCAATTCCACACCCTTTCAACCCTTCTATCCCCTTTTTCTGCCCCCCACTCTCCCCCTTCTCCAGCTCCTCCCTCCTACTCCCCCTTTCCTCCCTCCTTCAGCTCCCCTTCCCTTTTTCCTCCCCCAGTTGCCATGGGCCTGGGTGGATACTGGGTGGGTGTTGGGTGGGTGGTGGTGTGGCTGGCCCTGCTCGTCACTTTATTGCTGGATATTGCACACCAACACCCATTATCCTTCACCAGAATAACACCCGCCCTGTGGAATGCAACGCCGGGTTATTGGTCTGCCCCGCCCCTATTTATGGAAACTCAGGTGCATCTTACAAGGCCACGGCAGTAACGCAGGTGAGGGCCGGTGCTGGTTGTATTACAAAATTACATTTGTCTGCATGTAATACAGATCGTGCTTCACTGATACCTGAGAAGGGAAACACTGAACAATATTTGACAAAGGTGTGTGTGTGTGTGTGTGTGTGTGTGTGTGTGTGTGTGTGTGTGTGTGTGTGTGTGTGTGTTAATATTGCTACATTAGTATTCAGTTGTCAATAATTAACCAGCGGCATAGTTCATATCCAATTTTAAAAAGTACAGCATATAATCTTTGACATGGCAGACGACCGTGGTGTACATTATAAGGTCTCAGGCATACAGTCTACCATTGTCCCGTACATGCACGCCCTCCAGTATACACACACACACATCTATCGCATACTCTGTACGTATTAATTGGCTCTACACGGACACGTGAAGTTAGTAGATCAAGTCCTGAAGTTAGTAGAGGAAGTTCCGGGAAATCCTGTACACTCGCAGATCACCACTTTGGCCGGTAGTCGGTTAAGGAAGCTCCCTAACACCTCTTCCTAAGCGATTTAGTTTGCTCATTACACCTAGCCGTCCTCTTCTGTGTTACTAATATCACCATACTTTGCATATATATCGTGCAAAAATCATACGTCTCCCAAAAAATAAATCGGTGAGGAAAAGGCGTTAGGGAGCTTCTTTACCTTGTCTCATCCGCCTCTACAAAGACAAAAACAAAACAACAGCAAGGTGTGTCTGTGTCTCCCAGTGCCCAGGTGTGTTCAAAGATGAATAATTTTACCTGTGGAACACCTGTTGATTGACACGTGGAACCGGAAGTACTGTAGCCTCTCAACAACAGCAACAACAACAACAACAACAACTACTACTACTACTACAACCACTGCAACAGTTACTACTACTGCCACTACTACTACTACTAATACAACGTCTAGTATGAAAGGGATAATTCAGTAAGGTGTAAGACGCAAATTAATCGCTAAGAGACAGGAACCAGAGACGCTACATCTATCAATTAATGGACAGATAGATAAACGCAGACGGATAGATAGATAGATAGTCAGAACTTTACAGGATAAGAAAAATAGACTGGTTAACTTCTAGAATACTCAAATCCACTCTTCTAGTCAGTCTCTCATTCTACATTCCTTGCTATCGTCACACCTCCTCATGGTATTTCTCTTATGCACCTTCCACTCTCCTAGTCAGTCTCTCACTCTACATACCTGCCCAAAATACCTGCCCCGGATACCGCCGCTGGAAACAGGAACTGGGGGGCGAGGGGACAATCATAAACCTTGCACCGCGCGGCGACCCCGAAAATGGCGGTGACGGACAATACGTGGACAGGCCAGCCCTTTACCCCCCAAAAAAAATAAACCACCCACGATCGGTTGCCACGAGGAAAAACGAAAATAAATATGGGTCCCAAGGCCGCGCGAATTACCATCAAGAGATAAACCGAAGGAGGGCGCTCATAAAATTCTTACCCTCACCCAAAACGGCGCCAGGGACAAAGGCAGTATTTACACCACGCATATTTTTTCATCCAGGTCGTGGTCTCTTTCCAAACTTCCCACGGAGACGGAGTGCGAGGATGAGAGAGGAGAGAGAGAGAAAAAATAATGCTCTGACTTTAATGTAGCTCTTCTGTTTCTTTTTTTTTTTTTTGGCGGGAATCCGGATGTAGGTTGAGTGGCCCCTGGCGGACGTGAGAGTAGCGAGGTGGGGAGGAGGGCGGTTCAAATTCAGGGAGGCGGGAACGTTCGCTCATATTTCGCCTCAAATAATTACACCTGGCCCTTCCAACGACCACCTGCTTTCGAAATAATTGCAGCAACATTTTATTCACATGCCTGGACCATAAAAATAAGTGAAAAGGTCATAATGGCGTCGGGAGGGTCGTTTTGTGTGTGCGTGCAGGATGCCAGGGCGACGGCCATCTTGGAACGAGGCGAGCGCTGGGGGGGGGAACTTTCGGCAGCTGGGAGACACGGCGCCTGGCGGAGAGGGGAGAGGGGAGGGGAGATGAGAGGGGAATGGGGAGATGGAGAGACAGAGGGGACGGAGGAAGGGAGAGGGGAAAGGGAGGTAGTGGCGTATCCAGGATTTTTCCTGAGGGGGGAGGGGGGCAAACACTTGGAATATTTCCCCAAAATATCTCTGTCACCACGCTGCCGTGAGTGTCCCAAGCACACACACTTTCCCACATTCGGGATACTAACTCATTTGTCTATTTGCCTTTGCGGTTTTGTATTTCTCTCTCTCTCTCTCTCTTTCCATTTAGCACATGTGTAAATTAAAGTTCGCTGCCGCACCCACCCCCAGTCTGGTATTCTGTTTTGCACTACTGCTGTGGTGGCAGGCAACAGAAATTCTGTTTTCCACTACTTATTCTTTTAGTTTGATTCGCACTGGCTCAGGCATCAGGGGTGGTGCTTACGTCAAGATTGGCCTAAGCAAATACACCTGGTGGGATGAACCTCTCTTAATCCTTAACTCAGGTGACCACGCGACCTGCCCCGCTCAGCAGGGAATGATTTTCAGATCACCTGGACTGTACTGTACTGGGTAGAAAGGATTTTTCCATTAAGGAAAAAAAAAAAAAAAAAAAAAAACGCGCAAAGCTATTCCTGAAAAATTTCACCTACAAAAGTGGGGGGGGGGGGGGAGAGATACTCTGTTCCCCAGGCTCCAAAAAGTAGCGAGGGGGGGCGGGGGGAGGCACGTCCCCCTGTCCCCCACTCAAACGAGGCCCCTGGCACACATATTTATATCTGCTTACCTTCTAAAATGTAGTTTGAGATGATCAAAATGGCTTCAGGCAGTCTTCAAAATTTCTGCTTGTTTCAGCTGTTTGTAACAATAATTGTGCAGTGTTTGTTTGCAACTGGCTACAGGGTGAGAGGATGCAGGGTGAGAGGATGTGGCTGCAGGGTGAGAGGATGTGGCTGCAGGGTGAGAGGATGTGGTTGCAGGGTGAGAGGATGTGGCTGCAGGGTTAGAGGATGTGGCTGCAGGGTGAGAGGATGTGGCTGCAGGGTGAGAGGATGTGGCTGCAGGGTGAGAGGATGTGGTTGCAGGGTGAAAGGATGTGGCTGCAGGGTGAGAGGATATGGCTGCAGGGTGAGAGGATGTGGCTGAGGGGAGAGGAAGGCCATTTTTACACCTCATCAGGATTCAGGTGCAAAACATCATTACAGCTCTAATATAAACCACATAATCTACGGTGATAGGGGAAACGGCTAAGTTATAACTGGCCATTACTTCTCAAGGATTTTATAACATTTAGTCTGGCTTTCAATTTCAAAGGAAATTACTGCTCCCAAATAAATATTTTTGGAAATAGAAAATATTGTTTAATATACTTCTTAAAATTAGGAAAACTATTGTCATACAAGAACTATGCCAAAAATCCCTTTCAGGATCCCCCCCAGATTTTCCCAGGGGGGGCAAACTCCCCCCCCCCAGTGGCTACGTGTATGAGGGGAAGGCCTAAGAAAGAGAGGGGAAAGGCGGACGAAGGAGGGGAGATCAGAGGGGAAGGGGGAGAGAGAAGGTGAGACAGAGGGGAAGGGGGAAGGGGAGAGGGAAGATGAGAAGGGGAGGGGAGGGCTTAAGTGAGAGAGAGGGCGGATGGACCGAAATGCCCTTGGTAATATATCCATCCATAACACTCTCATCATGTCCCACATTTTACCCACTAATTCGGAAAGGCGTCCCCTTGTGCTCACACGCCAAACAAAGGCGGTGGAGGGAATGAACATAATCGCGGGACGTGTCAATTACAACTGGTTTTCGCGCCAAAAGAAACGCGCGCAAAAAGACACGTCCGTTTTGGCGATGGCGGCGCTCTGTCTTCCTGCCCCCCAAAGCACTCAAGCCCTCGAATTATACCTAAACTTAATATCCTAAACTTAAATTAAGCGAGGGTTTGACCACTCTTTCTCGCCATACCCCTTCCCCCAAGCCTAAAAAAAACACACCTCCGCCATTGAACCGAAAAAATTAGGACAGATCAAATTATAAAACACATACACACACACACACACACAGAACACGACGTAACAAAAAAAAATACTAATAATGAAAATACTGATCAATTATAGAGACGGTAAAAACAACATGACCATCAAAACAACAACAACAACAACAAAGGGAGCCGAAACAAAGGCGGGCCACGAAACCACCAACGCAGCCCAAAACACGCGTGTCCTAATGGCAGCCGAAATTGAGAAAGAGTTCGTTTTTTTGCCTTCTTTCCGGATCAGGCGTCTCTCTCTCTCTCTAATAACGAGGTGCATCGCCGGTTATTTTTTCCACTATAAAAAGCACTGATATATCCGCCTTTCCTGGCTATATAAAATAAATAATAATAATAATGATAACAAAAATCATAATAATAATAATAATAATAATAATAATGA
>NC_136974.1:1182516-1185016 GCF_032717465.1 Coenobita brevimanus
GCGCAGGTGAAGGCACAGACAGGTTCTACTTCTCTATTTGCATACGAGGGGGAGGGGGGAGGGGGGAGGGGAGGGGAAGAGGGGGGAGGGGGGCACAAGGAAAGTCGAAAGGATAGGTCAAGGGTTATTTCGGCCCTTATCCTGTCCTCTCCTCCCCCCCTCCCTCTCCCTGCCCCCTCCCTCCCCTCCCCTTCCCTTCCCCTGGCTCTTCCCTCCCTCTTGTCTACTCCCCTCCCTATCCTGTTCAAATCCTTTTTACTCTTTGCAAACATCTACTGGTTTTGCCTCTCCCTTCCACTTACTCTTGTCTTTCTTCTCCACCCCCTGCCTCCTGCACCTCCCCTCCCCTCTCCCTAAATTACCCCCTCCCTACCTTGCTTACGTCTTTCCTACCTGCTTTTGCATCTGTCCCTTTCCCTTCCCCTGCTCCCTACCCCCTCCCTGCTCCCTACCTCTTCCCTACCCCCTCCCTGCCTCTCCCCTGCCCTCTACCTCTTCTTCACCTCCTTCGTTACCATGGGGACCCGAATCGTGAACAGGACAGGGGAAATCAGGTCGGGCAATCACAGACCATGCGCCGGCGACCTGAAATAACCGTGACGCGCAGATGACACAAGCCGCCGCGCCGAAACTCCCCGCGCGCCGCTCGTTGCCATGGGGACGGTAATCGGGGTCGGGAGGAAGAGGCAGGTGAGCAAGTACGCGAAATAAACCCGGTAAACAGATCGACGCCAGGCAGCAATTACCGGCCATCTCCTAAGCCGTCCATTAGGGAAGTAAGGTACGAAGGAGGAGAGGATGGGAAAGGTAAGGAGTTTCAGAAATACGGAGAAATAAGTAAGTATAATAAGAAGGGAGAAGGAGTGGACAGGATATATAAGAATTTCCAAAAATCGACACAAAAACCTAAATAAGATAAAATTAACAGAAACCAATGGGCAGTCAAATGGAAATTAAAGAACTCTTAAAACTATGAACTACTCTCAGACAGCAAGACAGTAAGTAAACAAGTTACACAAGAGAAAGAGCAAAGAAGGCGGAGGAATAGGAGTTTTAAAAATACGTCAACAATCCAGATGCAATAAGGAATCAGGATACAAAGCAGAAAATACCACTGGAAGGAAAATACAGCAACTGCCAAACAACACGAAAAAAACACGAAAGAAAATACTGAATATAACAAGCTCGTTAGTACCTCCATTGTGATTATATATATATATATATATATATATATATATATATATGTATATATATAGTCTACACACACACACACACACGAGTATAATATAAAGAATCATAGTCGTGTGTGTGTGTGTGTGTGTGTGTGTGTGAGAGAGAGAGAGAGAGAGAAAGGGTCAGACACAGCCTACATCAACATCTTCACTACTGGGGGGTCTCGTCAAACCGCCTGTACTCCTTTCACTACAACCTGGCCTGGACATTCACCCTTTTGTAGCTTAAATGACGGTGGGAGAGAGAGACAACAACAGCACTACTTCGTGACTAGCATGGTATTCTAGCGATAATCTCTTGCTACACCTCAGCACTCACGAAGGAGATGGGGATACGGCGCTACACAGCACTTCTTCGTGACTAGCAAGAGTAATTAAAGGAGGTGGCAGGTGAGTCTGGGATGCAAGGTAAAAAAAAAAATAATAAAATAATTAATAAAGATAATAACCTCCTTTATTTCTCTCTCTCTCTCTCTCTCTCTCTCTCATATATGACTTCTCTAAAAAAAAAAATAACAATAATTAGGATAAGAAAGTCGTCGATCTGAAGGGGTATAGATATGGAAAATAGATAGACACAGATAAAGAATGAAAGGAATTTGTTATACGTAGGTGCATTGTGTACGATGGATTCTAATAATAATAATAATAATAATAATAATAATAATAATAATAAACGTAAATAATAATAATAATAATAATAATAATAATAATAAAGAGAAGAAGAAGAAGAAGATGAAGAAAGCAGAAAGATAATAATTAAATAAATATAATAATAATAATAATAATAAAATAAGATGAAAAGGCGGAGGAGGAGGAGGAGGAGGAGGAATAATAATAATAATAATAGAAGAAAAAAGAAGAAAAAACAGACGAAAGCAATAACAACAATAATAATAATAATAATAATAATAATAATAACAATGGCAGATGACCACACTACCCCCCTTGGAGTCATTACAATATTAATAAAATAATAATCTATCTATCTATCTATCTATAGCCCGACGCCCTAATCCCGCAAAGGGTGGCCGCAGACAAAACGCCTCCAAGTCGCTCTGTCACCCACCATTTGACTACCCTCCCCCCCAACTCACCCCCCCCTCCCTCATACACCTCTCAACTCCATCCCTCCACCTCATCCTCGGTCTACCCCTCCCTCTCCCTCCCTCCACCTCACCTACATACACCCTCTTAGTCAGTCTTTCATTCTCCATCCTCTCCACATGTCCAAACCACCTCAGTGTATTTCTCCTAATCCTCTCAAC
>NC_136974.1:1187516-1202516 GCF_032717465.1 Coenobita brevimanus
ATATATAACTGCCATCACCATTACTACTACCACCAATACCACCACCACTACCACACCCACCACCACGACCACTACATCCATCCAAATATATACTACCACCACCACCACCACCACCACCACCACCACCACAGTAACAATAACAGGAAGAAGTGCGGGGGAGGAGAACTGTGAATGAAGGAATCAAAAAAGTACTCCTGGAGGCGGTGTGGTGTGGTGTGGTGTGGTGTGGTGTGTGGCTTCATGTGGTGGTTTGGTGGTGTGGTGTGGCGTAAGGTAGGGTTCAGTGTAGAATGGTGTGGTGCATGGCTTCATGTGGTGCTGTGGTGTGGCGTAATGTGGTGCGGTGCTGTGGTGTGGTAGGGGAAATCCAACATCCTTCTGCGTCTCCTGTACCAGGGGCGGTCATGTCATCCCAGGTCAGACGCAAGGGGAGGAAGGGGGGGGGGCTAAAGAACCTGGAGAGGGGGGGGGTCAGAAAAAACGAAGGAGGAGGGGGGGGGATGGACAGACGGAGAGAGAGAGAGAGAGACAGAGAGAAAGAAAAAACTGGAATGAGGTGGAGAGAAGAGGAGGACTAAATGGAATGAGGAAGAAGGGAAGGGGAGGGAAGAGGAGGAATAAGAGGAAAGGAGAGAAAAAAGAGGGGGGAGGTGGAGGGAAGAGGAGGAAAGAAAGAGGGAGATTTGTAAGTGTTTGGAAAAGCATAGGACATGGAAGAGGAGAAATTAGAGAGGTTGAACAGGGTGAAGAAAAGGAACGATGCAAGTAAGAAATGGGGAAGGGAGAGGGAGGGAATGGAAGAGGGGAAGGTAGGGAAAGAAGGGGCAGGGAGAGAGAAGAGGGAGAGGAGAGAAAAAGGGGGTGGGGGACCAAAAAAAGGAGGGGGAGAGAGGGGACAGGGGTGCATAGCTGGGGCATGAGAGAAGCGATGGAAAGGTGCATGAAAAGGGAAGAGAAAATTGGAATATGAAGGAGTGTTGCAGAGGCCTGGAGAGGGAGGGGAGATTGGGGGAGGAGGGGGAAGAGGAGAGAAGAGGGGCAAGAAAGGGAGAGGGGAAGGAAGAAGGAGCGAGGAGGGGGAAGGAGAGATGAGGGGGAAGAAGGAGAGAGGAGGGAGAAGCAGGGAGGAGGAGGAGGAGGAAGAGGAGGAGAGGAGGAGGAGGAAGAAGAGAGGAGGGGGAAGAGGGAGAGAGGAGAGGGAAGAAACAGGAACTAAGAACACTAAAATCACTCCCATGTTAGAACTAGAAGGCACTCAGAGAACGCATACCTCCCCAACGCCAATAAAAAAGGCAATTTACACCTGTATCCGGATCCACCTCAAAATATTCTAACCAGACGAATGCTTTTACGGTCTCACACAGTCACTTAATTCTACGGTCTTTGTTCACCCCGTTACACAAATACAGAGAGCGCAAACCTCCGGAATCTTAATCAACTCTTCCTTGACCCGCTTCCCACATATCCATTGAAATACAGACACACACACACACACACACACACACACACACACACACACACACACACACAAAGACAGGCAGACACGAGTGAACACATGATTACAAGATCACCTATTTTACATATGGGGAGAGATAAGAAAGGGGGAGGGGAAGGGAGGAGGAAGTGGGTGATGGAGGGGAGTGCAACAGGAACTGGGGTGACAGTGTAATTATAGGGATGGGTGGGTGAGATGTAGGGTGTGGGGGTGTAAGGGTGTGGGGGTGTATGGGTGCGAGGGTGTAAAGGTGAGATACAGGGTGTGGGGGGGGTGTATCAGGTCGAACTGGGTCACGAAGCAAGGTGTGGCGCTGAGATTGGGTGATTGGGGAGGCGATGACCAGGAAGCAGAGGTCACCGGGTCAGGCTGGGTCAAACGTGTGCAGGGAATCACTGGGACTCACATGACGTCATCCCCAATTCTTACCATCAAAGAAGAAAATAGAAAAAGAGAAGAAAGTCTATCTCTATCTATCTCTAGCCAGACGCCATTATCCCTTGAGGGGCGGCCACTTGTTTCTGAGTTTGTTTTTTACGGGAAGGGGCAGCAACCCTCCACCAACGCACTTGCTGACACGTAGGGAACACATGTGGGTTGGTTATATGGTTACCACCCGGTGTTGTAAATGGTTTCCTGGCTTAGGGGAAACCATTAGGCTTGTCACTCAATGTAAAGCCACCTAAAAAAGGGCAGAAAGGTAATAAAAAGTGACAGGAATGATGGGAGAAACAGGAAGAGAGGAGGACAGACACTGAAAAAGAATGATAAAGGTGAAGGAAGAAGTAGCCATCACTACATCGAATGAGTGGATGATGTCACCACCACCTACCACCAAGACAAAGGGCAAAACACACCAGCAGAATAACATTTTTTAAAAAAGTCAAAATCTATTGATATTTTTCACTTTTTGTGTAGCTCTGTCTCAAGGTAATTCTTAATGGTAACAGTGTGGGCAAAAGTTTTCACCCTTCTGACCCAAGACGCAATTTCTCAGGTTAACCTTTTGTGTCAGACGGTGGCTTGTATCCTCACCGACTCCCTAACACCTGTTCCTTAGCGATTTATTCCGGGATATGGCTGGTTAATATCCTTTTGTACGTTATTTATGCAGAGTATGGCGATATTGGTATATTTAACACAGAATAAGACAGTAAGGTGTAATAAGCAAAATAAATCGCTTAGGAAAAGGTGTTAGGGTGCTTGTACTTGCGATCTCCTTACGATTTTACTAAGATAATTTTTTCCTACTATTATTTCCTTACGTAGAGTGTTAGTGTCGAGAAAAATGAATGTGTAATTGGACTGAAAGGACTAACGAGGTGTGTGTGTGTGTGTGTGTGTGTGTGTGTGTGTGTGTGTGTGTGTGTGTGTGTGTGTGTGTGTGTGTATCAGTCCCTGCAACACGTGTGATGGGGGGTGTAGGGGAGGGTGTAGAGGGTTGTAGGGGGAGGGGTGTAAGGGGTTGTAGGGGGAGGGATGTAGGGGGGTGTAGGGGGAGGGGTGTTGGGGGTTGTAGGGGGAGGGGTGTTGGGGGTTGTAGGGGGAGGGGTGTAGGGGGGTGTAGGGGGAGGGGTGTAGGGGGGTGTAGGGGGAGGGGTGTAGGGGGGTGTAGGAGGGGTGTAGAAGGAGGGTGGTAGGGGGGTGTAGAAGGAGGGGTGCTGAGGGTTGTAGGGGGAGGGGTGTAAGGGGTTGTAGGGGGAGGGGTGTAGGGGGGTGTAGGAGGGGTGTAGAGGGTTGTAGGGGAGGGGTGTAGGGGGGTGTAGAAGGAGGGGTGTAAGGGGTTGTAGGGGGAGGGGTGTAGGGGGGTGTAGAAGGAGGGGTGTAGGGGGGTGTAGAAGGAGGGGTGTAGGGGGGAGAGGCAACACAAGCAGATCCTCACACTACAACACCCTACACCCAATTACCCTACACACTACACCCAATTACCCTACACCCTACACCCAATTACCCTACACACTACACCCAATTACCCTACACACTACACCCAATTAACCTACACACTACACCCAATTTCATCAAACAGAATTGGGCGAATCTACAACACGAAATTGGGCTGTAGTTGCGTGAAGATGAACCTTAGATATGAGGTAGCGTCTCCTTGGTTACTAGCCAAATTGACGCCCCAGTCCCCATTACACCTGGCCATCAACTAAGCGGAGAGGAAAACACAGTAAGTTATTCGCTTTTCTCTCTCTCTCTCTCTTTTTTCATATACGGAACACCTATAGTGCGTTTATTTCCACCTGACAACGATCCTGTATTCTCATCGGGTAAGGAAGCTCCCCAACCCCTCTTCCTTAGCGATTTATTCTTGGATATGGCTGGTTAATATCTTTTTGTGGGTTGTTTATGCAGAGTGTGGCGATATTTGCAGGTTTTAAAATCGCAGAGAATAGGAAAGCAAGTTGTAAGCAAAATAAATCGCTTAGGAGAAGGTGTTAGGGAGATTTGAGTATGGCGATATTTTAGAAGGCTTTATCATGGCAGAAAATAGGGCAGTACGGCGTAACAGGCAAAATAAATCGCTTAGGAAAAGGTGTTAGGGAGCTTCCTTACCCGATGAGACGTGGAAGGACGCCCCCCTCCCCCCCCTCCACATGCCCCCCCGTGCCCTATCACATGCCCCTCTCCGTTCCCCCTTCCCCTTGGCCCCCCCTCCCCCCCCAGGCATGGATATAACACAGATCCACTGAGGGTATTTGGGGTAACCGGGCAATCATTTCTGGTGTGTGTGTGTGTGTGTGTGTGTGTGTGTGTGTGTGTGTGTGTGTGTGTGTGTGTGTGTGTGAGAGAGAGAGAGAGAGAGAGAGAGAGAGAGAGAGAGAGAGAGAGAGAGAATCACCACAGACTGGGTCATGAAGAAGTTGGAGTGGGTCAGATCAGAACGAGGTCATGGGGTCATCTAGGGTCACAGGAAGGTCAACAGGTATGGGGACATCTGGGGTCACAGGAAGGTCAACTAGTATGGGGTCATCTGGGGTCGAGAGGTCAACTGGTACGGGGTCATCTAGGGTCACAGGAAGGTCAACAGGTATGGGGTCATCTGGGGGCGAGAGGTCAACAGGTATGGGTCATCTGGGGTCGAGAGGTCAACAGGTATGGGGTCATCTAGGGTCACAGGAAGGTCAACAGGTATGGGGTCATCTAGGGTCACAGGAAGGTTAACAGGTATGGGGTCATCTGGGGTCACAGGAAGGTCAACAGGTATGGGGTCATCTGGGGTCACGAGGTCAACAGAAGGTATTGGGGTCATCTGGGGTCACAGGAAGGTCAACAGGTAGGGGGTCATCTGGGGTCACGAGGTCAACAGAAGGTATTGGGGTCATCTGGGGTCAAAGGTCACGAATGGCGTCCTAGGGCGTGTCAGAGGTCAAGGAAGGGTCACTGGGGTCAAGGTCAATTAATACACCTTTTTTACCTGAACGTCCTTTCCATCGCACTTCTTCGTGACTAGTAACATCCTAATGTTACGACACAGCTAGATGGGGGATGGCAATTTTAGGCCAAGTTAGAGTGAAAAGAGTATAGTATTTAAAGAGAGAGAGAGAGAGAGAGAGAGAGAGAGAGAGAGAGAGAGAGAGAGTATAAATAAATAAATGAGGGTGTCTGAGGTCACAAGGGATGCTATTTTCTTGACTCCTAGCACCTTTTCCTTAGCGATTAAGTCTGCATCACCACCACCACCACCACCACCACCATCATCAACTTTATTCCCCTACATCTTAAAATTCTTCTCTGTTTTACTTCTGCCTACTTCGACCACCACCAATAAAGCACACAATATACATAAAAAATAATAAATAGAATAAACACTAACAAAGAGGTCAGAGTCTGCTAAGGTGGCGACAACAGGAGATAAGAGAGACAGAAGGTGACCTACAGAGAGTGGGGTAAGGTCACACGAGGCGGACCTTGAGAAGTAGAGTGGGGGGGTCAAGGGTCAGGCCGGGTGCACTGACCAGGAAGTGTGTGGGGGGGGGAAGGGGGGGTCAGAGAGGTCAACGCCAAATAGGGGGTGGGGGAGAGGAATGTGGGATAGGGTGAAGAGGATGGAGGATAGGGTGGTGGGTGTGGGATAGGGTGAGGGGATGAGGGGTGGGGGTGAGGGGGGGAGATGGCGAGATAGCCCCCCCCCCTCCAGGAACTAGGGGGTGTAAATTGGCGTCCAAGGTAGGAATCAGACGCGAAATAAGGGGCGCCAAATCAGGATCTTACGTCCATCACAGAAGTAGTAAAAAATATTGGCGGTGGTGGATGCGGTGGATAAGACGGTGGATTGGGAAGTGTGGAGTGAGCCAGAGGTGGAGTGGGATGGACCAGAAGTAGAGGTAGAAGTGGAAGTAGAAGTGGAAGAAGTGTAAGTAGAAGTGGAAATGGAAGTAGTAGTGGAAATGGAGGTAGTAGTAGAAGTGGAAGTAGACGTGGAAGTGGAAGTAGAAGTGGAAGTAGTAGAAGTGGAAGTGGAAGTAGAAGTAGTGGAAGTAGAAGTGGAAGTGGAAGTAGTAGTAGTGGAAGTAGAAGTAATGGAAGTAGCAGTAGTGGAAGTGGAAGTAGAAGTGGAAGAAGTGGAAGTAGAAGTGGAAGTAGTAGAAGTGGAAGTAGTAGAAGTGGAAGTGGAAGTGGAAGTAGTAGAAGTGGAAGTAGAAGTGGAAGTAGTAGAAGTGGAAGTGGAAGTGGAAGTAGTAGAAGTGGAAGTAGAAGTGGAAGTAGTAGAAGTGGAAGTGGAAGTAGTAGAAGTGGAAGTGGAAGTGGAAGTAGAAGTGGAAGTAGAAGTGGAAGTAGTAGAAGTGGAAGTAGTAGAAGTGGTAGTAGTAGAAGTGGTAGTAGTAGAAGTGGAAGTAGAAGTGGAAGTAGTAGAAGTGGAAGTGGAAGTGGAAGTAGTAGAAGTGGAAGTAGTAGAAGTGGAAGTAGTAGAAGTGGAAGTGGAAGTGGAAGTAGTAGAAGTGGAAGTAGTAGAAGTGGAAGTGGAAGTGGAAGTAGTAGAAGTGGAAGTGGAAGTGGAAGTAGAAGTGGAAGTAGTAGAAGTGGAAGTAGAAGTGGAAGTAGAAGTAGTGGAAGTAGAAGTGGAAGTAGTAGAAGTGGAAGTGGAAGTAGTAGAAGTGGAAGTAGAAGTGGAAGTAGTGGAAGTAGAAGTGGAAGTAGTAGAAGTGGAAGTAGAAGTGGAAGTAGAAGTAGTGGAAGTAGAAGTGGAAGTAGAAGTAGTGGAAGTAGAAGTAGTGGAAGTAGAAGCAGAAGTAGAAGTAGTGGAAGTGGAAGTAGTAGAAGTGGAAGTAGAAGTAGTGGAAGTAGTAGAAGTGGAAGTAGAAGTAGTGGAAGTAGTAGAAGTGGAAGTAGTAGAAGTGGAAGTAGAAGTAGTGGAAGTAGTAGAAGTGGAAGTAGAAGTAGTGGAAGTACAAGTAGTGGAAGTAGAAGCAGAAGTAGAAGTAGTGGAAGTGGAAGTAGAAGTGGAAGTAGAAGTGGAAGTGGAAGTAGAAGTGGAAGTAGTAGAAGTGGAAGTGGAAATTGAAGTAGAAGTAGTGGAAGTAGAAGCAGAAGTAGTGGAAGTGGAAGCAGAAGTGGAAGTAGAAGTAGAAGTGGAAGTGAAAGTAGAAGTGGAAGTAAATTTTTTTAATAAGTCTGCAGGAACGAAGAGGGAAAAAAATCATCTTCAATCTATATTAAATGAGAGAGAGAGAGAGAGAGAGAGAGAGACAGACAGACAGACAGACAGACAGAGAGCGTGGAAAATGGAGAAAAAAAAAAAATCCATCCCTTTTTTAGCAGCGTGGAAAACAGACGCAAATCTAAAATTTTGTCTATAAGGACGAAAGAAAAAATAATAGAGAATAATCCATTGCCATTTAGGAGCGTCAAAAAAACAAAAAAACAAAAATAGTAGTAGTAGTAGTAGTAGTAGTAGAAGTGGTAGTGTGGTGGTGGTAGCAGTAGTAGTAGTAGTAGTAGCAGTAGTGGTGGTGGTGGTAGTAGTAAGTGGTTGTAGTAGTGGTAGTAGTTGTAGTAGTATTGTAGTAGTAAGTCTGTTGCAATGTGTGTTTACCTTGCCTATGACTGTTGCAATGTGTGTATACCTTGCCTATGTCTGCTGCAATGTGTGTTTACCTTGCCTATGTCTGTTGCAATGTGTGTTTACCTTGCCTATGTCTGTTGCAATGTGTGTTTACCTTGTCTATGTCTGTTGCAATGTGTGTTTACCTTCCCTAAGTCTGTTGCAATGTGTGTTTACCTTGCCTATGTCTGTTGCAATGTGGGTTTACCTTGCCTATGTCTGCTGCAATGTGTGTATACCTTCCCTAAGTCTGTTGCAATGTGTGTTTACCTTGCCTATGTCTGTTGCAATGTGTGTTTACCTTGCCTATGTCTGTTGCAATGTGTGTTTACCTTGCCTATGTCTGTTGCAATGTGTTTACCTTGCCTATGTCTGTTGCAATGTGTGTTTACCTTGCCTATGTCTGCTGCAATGTGTGTTTACCTTGCCTATGTCTGCTGCAATGTGTGTTTACCTTGCCTATGTCTGCTGCAATGTGTGTTTACCTTGCCTATGTCTGCTGCAATGTGTGTTTACCTTCCCTATGTCTGTTGCAATGTGTTTACCTTGCCTATGTCTGCTGCAATGTGTGTTTACCTTCCCTATGTCTGCTGCAATGTGTTTACCTTGCCTATGTCTGTTGCAATGTGTTTACCTTGCCTATGTCTGCTGCAATGTGTGTTTACCTTCCCTATGTCTGCTGCAATGTGTTTACCTTGCCTATGTCTGTTGCAATGTGTTTACCTTGCCTATGTCTGCTGCAATGTGTGTTTACCTTCCCTATGTCTGTTGCAATGTGTTTACCTTGCCTATGTCTGTTGCACCTTCCTTGAGTCTCTAGTACAACGTCTTTGTAACCTCCGCCAAAGAGGTAGGGCGGAAGTTGTGTGATCACCCGTGTCTGTCTGTCTGTCCACAAAATATTTTTAAAACGTTACAGTCGCATTTCGATTAACTTTTTTGGAGAGGAAAATTGATTACATTTTGGGGGCAGATCCGTATCCAGAGGCAGAGTCATTTTTGTTTTTGGGGGGTAACTGCAAAATAATAATAATAATGATAATAATAATAATAATAATAATAATAATAGTCATGCTTTTTGTCCTGGTACAGCCTGAAAAAGACACTCTAATTTTCTAAAGTTCTGATGACAATGGCACTGGCGGAGGTATGCATTCTCTGAGAGCTGTCTCGTTAACCTATTGTCTCTGTTCCAACGTGTGTCTTCAATATGTCTCTGTGTATTTAGTTTACCTTAGATATGTCTCTCTGTCTGTCTTTATTTCGTTTACCTTCAACATCTATCTATCTCTCTCTCTCTCTGTCTTTATTTAGGGGTGTGAGCTGGGAGCAGGGCAGTGAAATGGCGGGGGACGGGCCGACAGGGAGGTGATTTGTTTGTGGCCACCCCTTACGGGATTAAGGCGACTGGCAATAGATAGATAGGAGGCTGAAACAGGAATATCTCGCCTGCACACAAACAGCACCCAGCCCACCTCATCACAGGCCAATTTACCTGTAATTAACCTGATTTATCCTCTGCACATCCAACCCATCCCATCTCACATCAGTTCTAACGTTGCCTAGCCTAACCAAAGCTACACACCCCCACCCTAACCTACCCTACCCACACCCAACACATCCCACCCCGCCCCAACCTAACCTAACCTACCCACACCCAACACATTCCACCCCGCCCCACCCTAACCTACCCTACCCACACCCAACACATCCCACCTCGCCCCACCCTAACCTAACGTACCCACACCCAACTCATCCCACCCCGCCCCAACCTAACCTAACCTACCCACACCCAACACATCCCATCCCGCCCCAACCTAACCTAACCTAACCTACCCACACCCATCTCATCGCACCCCATTCCACTTCCCTCCACCCTAACCCAGCTTAGCTTTACCCATCCACACCCAACTCATCCCACCCCACCACACTCCACCCTAACCTACCCTACCCTACCTTCACCTCCCCCAGTGCAACCTATCCATTCCTACCCTAACCCAACCTACCTAACACCCACCCAAACCTAACCCTTCCTAGCCAAACCCACCCAACTCACCCTGCCCCCAAGAGTACCGCGGAAGATGCACCCACTCCCCCACCCTCACGTGTTTATATAATGGGGGGGGGAAAGATGTTAATGATTTATATTCTTCTGATTAGGGACATGAATCAGAGGAGAAAGGGTATCTCTGGGGCACTACTCTCTCTGTCTTTCTCTCTCTCATATATCTATCCATCTACCTGTTTTATTCTCTCTCTCATAAATCTATCTACCTGTGTTTTGTTCTCTCTCTCTCTCTCTCTCTCTCTCTCTCTCTCTCTCTCTCTCTCTCTCTCTCTCACCCTGGAGGTCCGGCGAGGTGGGGTAGCAACGCTCCTACGCAAAAACACGGGCTTTCCAAATCCCTGCACCTGTCCGATTTAGTCTGCTTTTACGACATGCCGGGAATACGTGTGATGGGTCTCTCTCTCTCTCTCTCTCTAGGCACTTGGGTTTTTGAGATGTGTTGTTATTCTACAGAGTTTGGTGTGGTATACTCACACACACACACACACACACACACACACACACACACACACACACACACACACACACACACATCTAAATCCCCTCCACTCACTCACCCCCCCCCTACAGACATCCAGATCCCTCTCAATACACCCACACACCCCACATACCCACACAAATGCTCCCCCACACACCCACATCCTGACCCAAACCCCCCACACCCACACCCACACCATACACCCAAACCCAACCCATATTCCCCCCCCACACCCACACGCACACCCCCACCATACCCAGACCCCCCCCAACACACTCTTACACTCAGGCCCCTCCCAACACACCCACCCACACCCACACCCACACGCCCAAACCACACCCATCCACACCCACACCGCCCACCCTCCACCCTCCCCAAAAAAGAGGCTCCGGGATGCTCTCACACCTGGCCTTCTCTCTCTCTCTCTCTCTCTGGAAATAGTGCTTGATTTTCCACCCTCCCTATTTATAAAGCTTCTCAAAATTTGCTTATGCTTAAGATTGTTTGTGAATAGGTTTGATTTCACACACCTAGCTACCAAAATAATAATAATAATAATAAATAATGATAATAATAATAATAATAAATAATAATGATAATTAATAATGATAGTAATAATAATAATAATAATAATAATAATAATAATACCAAACAATCGAACGAATGATACTGAGAAAAAACGAAAAAATATATATATACAGTACACTGCCAATAAACTTACGATTTTTGGATCAAGATAAAAGCTAATAAAGATTCTCAGCACTTCTTCGTGACTAGTCTGTTTACTTTCACTTGAGGGAATTCCACGGGTCTTAGTTATGAAGTAGGGATGAGTCTCCTTGGTTACTAGTCAAAATTACCTTTCAGTCTGTCAGGTAAGAATACACACAGTACAGCATACATAGGTGTGTAGTATACGAATATGCTCTGATATGTTCCCTCTACAAGAATAATAATAATAATAATAATAATAATAATAATAAATAATAATAGTAATAATAATAATAATAATAAAAATAATAATAATAATAATAGTAATAATCATAATAATAATAAAAATAATAATAATAACTAATAATAATAATAATAATCATTAATAATAATAATAATAACAATAATAATAATAATGTGGGTGGTAGTAGTAGTAGTAGTAGCAGCAGTAGTAATCAAAACGAAAATAAATAATAATAATAATAATAATAATAAAGGCCGCCGCTACTGACACTCATACGTCCTGGGAATTATTTTATTATTAATCTATCCTTTATTTTTTCCTATTTTTTAACTTCTCAATTTTTTTTCCTATTTTATATATATTTAGTTTTATTTTTTTTTCCTTTATTCCTATTTTCAATTTTTATTTTTATATATTTATTTCTATTTTCTCTTTTATTATTTCCTATTTTTATTATTATTTATCTATTTCTATATTTTCTTTTCTATTTCTATTTATCTATTTCTATATTTTTTTTCTATTTTTATTTATCTATTTCTATTTTTCTCCCATTATTTTTTCCTATTTTTAACTATTTCTATTTTTCTATTTTGTTATTTATTTTTCCTATTTTTATCTATTTTTTTCCTTCATTTTTTCCTGTTCTTATTTATCTATTTATATTTTTTTTCCTTCATTTTTTCATATTTTTTATTTATCTATTTCTATTTTTGTTATTTTTTCCTATTTTTTTATTTATCTATTTCTATTTTTATTTATCTATTTCTATTTTTGTTATTTTTCCCTATTTTTATTTTTATTTATTTTATTTCCTTTATTATTTCCTATTATTATTTCTATTTTTTTTTTATTTTTTCTTTAATTATTTATTTATCGCTTATTTTTTATATTTTATTTATTATATTTCCAAGCCCTAAGGATCTCATCTATATTCACCTAATTCTTCATAATAACCAAGTCTCCCTGAAGATAATTACAGAAAAATGAATTAGTCTCGTATTTACCCACCTAATTACCCCAAAAAATTATGCTCCCTAACACCTCTTCCCTAGCGATTTATTTCTGGATATGACTGGTTAATATAATGCAACTGTCAGGTTTCAGGAAGCTCCCTAACACCTCTTCCTCAGCGATTTATTTTTGGATATGACTGGTTAATATAATGCAACTGTCAGGTAAGGAAGCTCCCTTAACACCTCCTCCGATGCGATTTATTTTTGGATATGCCTGGTTAATATCAATGCCACAGTCAGGAAAGCTCCCTAACATCTATTCCTTAGCGATTTATTTTTAGATACGGCTGGTTATTATCCTTTTGTACGTTAATTATGCAGAGTATGGCGATATTGGAAGGGTTTACGTAGCTCGGAAGAGGACAGTAAAAAACAAAATAAATCGCTTAGGAAAAGGTGTTAGGGAGCTTCCTCAACCGACGACAATACAGGTCAAAATCTTACTCTATGACCACCAGAAGACGACAGTAAGGTGTAATAAAACAAAATAAATCGCTTAGGAAAAGGTGTTAGGGAGCTTCCTCAACCGACAGCTTCGTAGATTAATTCAGCTGTTGTTTGCTTTCTTTTTGTACTCCTTTGTATTCCTCTGTATTTAGTAGGTGTAGTAGTGAAGGTAGGAGTGAATACAACAAAACTTATGAAACTTTTTGGTCCGACTGTAGTGCATGGGCAATTGTAAAACTAAAGGAACATGTGTACAGGGTGGTGCAAAAATTGTGTGAAGAACTTAAGGTTATTAAAGGGGTTAATTTTTGAGAGAGAGAGAGAGAGAGAGAGAGAGAGAGAGAGAGAGAGAGAGAGAATCTTCAATAACAATCTTATGGGGAAAATTCTCTTTTAATTTCCCTATAAGGTCATCAGTAATTCTCTCTCTCTCTCTTTCTCTCTCTCTCTTACGGTTGAGATTTGGACTCACTGAAAATAAACTTAAGAAGAAACTCAGAATAAATCGTAACTTGACAGGCATTACGTGGGAAAATCCTAGGCAATAACAAGGGTGTGGATTATTTTTTGTTTTTTTTTTTCTGTTCATCTTCCGTAAGTAAAAAAAAAAATCAAGAAATAATCATAAGCACAAACTTAAGAGAGGTTATAAATACGACCCAAGAATAAATCGGTCTTGAGCCAATGTTAAGGAAATGTTAAGATTTGGGGAGATACGAACTTGAACATCCTCCCCTGCGTCTTTATCCTCCCCTGCGTCTTAACATCCTCCCCTGCGTCTTTATTCTCCCCAGCGTCTTAAACATCCTCCCCTGCGTCTTTAACATCCTCCCCTGCGTCTCTAACATCCTCCCCTACGTCTACAGATCCTCCCCTACGTCTTTATACTCCCCTACGTCTTTATCCTCCCCAGCGTCTTTATTCTCCCCTGCGTCTTAACATCCTCCCCTGCGTCTTTATCCTCCCCTGCGTCTTTATCCTCCCCTGCGTCTTTATCCTCCCCTGCGTCTTTATCCTCCCCTGCGTCTTTATTCTCCCCTGCGTCTTTATTCTCCCCTGCGTCTTTATCCTCCCCTGCGTCTTTATCCTCCCCTGCGTCTTTATCCTCCCCTGCGTCTTTATCCTCCCCTGCGTCTTTATCCTCCCCTGCGTCTTTATCCTCCCCTGCGTCTTTATTCTCCCCTGCGTCTTTATTCTCCCCTGCGTCTTTATCCTCCCCTGCGTCTTTATTCTCCCCTGCGTCTTTATTCTCCCCTGCGTCTTTATCCTCCCCTGCGTCTTTATTCTCCCCTGCGTCTTTATTCTCCCCTGCGTCTTTATTCTCCCCTGCGTCTTTATCCTCCCCTGCGTCTTTATTCTCCCCTGCGTCTTAACATCCTCCCCTGCGTCTTTATCCTCCCCTGCGTCTTTATCCTCCCCTGCGTCTTTATCCTCCCCTGCGTCTTTATCCTCCCCTGCGTCTTTATCCTCCCCTGCGTCTTTATCCTCCCTTGCGTCTTTATCCTCCCCTGCGTCTTAAACATCCTCCCCTACGTCTTTATACTCCCCAGCGTCTTAAACACCCTCCCCTACGTCTTAAACATCCTCCCCTGCGTCTTAAACATCCTCCCCTGCGTCTCTAACATCCTCCCCTGCGTCTCTAACATCCTCCCCTGCGTCTCTAACATCCTCCCCTGCGTCACTTTATATCGCCATGAAGGAAAAAGACGCAGGGGTAGTGGACGGGGACCCGGGGCGCTGTTGTCATGGGGAAAAAAGCCGTAACACGTCCCAATCAGCGACTAGTTTGGAAATGAGACGACAAAAATACCACCCCAGCCCCACCACCACGGCCGCGTCCGCCCCGCCGCGCCGTGACCCGCGCATTGCACCCTCTGTTGCACACTCCATTGCTCACCGCGGATCCTGTATCGCGATGAGGCTAATACCAGTGGCCAGGGCGGACATTTTGGATCCAGTTTCACCCCCAAAAGGCCGCGAAGTACCCCGTTTACAAGGCCATTTTCAAGAAGGTATGACCGGGGGAGGACCCACTTCCTTCACCCAGCACCCATTTTCAACACGGGCAAAAAATAATAAGTGACCACCGCGCCAAATTTTCCATAAGTATTCGCCACGCAGAGACAAAATGGGGTTGCTGGCTTATAATAGATCTCCCCCCTCCCCCCTTCCCCCCCGAGGCCAGAGGGCGCAGGGGGAGGGGGAGAGGGGAGGGGGAAGCAGGAGGAGGGAGGGGCAGGGCAGGGCTCATCGTCCACCTGCTGTCTGACTTAGGAACATGACTTAACAGAACAGGTACCAGGCTGCTTAGATGGGGAGGGGAGAGGGGAGGGGGAGGGTGTTTTGTGTGGGGGGTGAGGGGGGAGGGGGAGGGGTCAGGGAGGTGGGGGTGATGGTAAAGGGAGGGGGTGGTTTTGTGTAAGCCTGTGGGGGAGGAGAGGGAGAGGTGATTGGACTGCCTCAACCTAATCCCATCTTACCTGCACCTAATTAAC
>NC_136974.1:1207516-1212516 GCF_032717465.1 Coenobita brevimanus
TAGGTTTCCCGGCTAACTCTTCACTGTCATACTATACTCACTCTCACGGCTCCCGGAGGACAAGTGCGCTATACGGAATACACAGAGGCGGAAATATGTGTAGTGCAAGGTGTAGGTATGACAGGGTGTGTGTGTGTGTGTGTGTGTGTGTTTGTCAGGGAGAGGGTTGTGAGTGGGGTGTGTGTCAATGAAAAGGGCTGTGAGTGGGGTGTGTGTCAATGAAAAGGGCTGTGAGTGGGGTGTGTGTCAATGAAAAGGGCTGTGAGTGGGGTGTGTGTCAATGAAAAGGGCTGTGAGTGGGGTGTGTGCCAAGGAAAAGGGCTGTGAGCGGGGTGTGTGCCACGGAAAAGGGCTGTGAGCGGGGTGTGTGCCAAGGAAAAGGGCTGTGAGCGGGGTGTGTGCCAAGGGAAAGGGCTGTGAGTGGGGTGTGTGCCAAGGAAAAGGGCTGTGAGTGGGGTGTGTGCCAAGGAAAAGGGCTGTGAGTGGGGTGTGTGTCAAGGAAAAGGGCTGTGAGTGGGGTGTGTGCCAAGGAAAAGGGCTGTGAGTGGGGTGTGTGCCAAGGAAAAGGGCTGTGAGTGATATGTATGTGTGACTTGGAGATGTTTGTGTGTGTGTGTGTGTGTGTGTGTGTGTGTGTGTGTGTGTGTGTGTGTGTGTGTGTGTGTGTGTGTGTGTGTGTGTGTGTGTGTGTGTGTGTGTGTGTTTTTTCGCGACTTTATAAACAAGGACCGTAACGCATCTCAATAAGTGGTTGTGGCTCAGGGTTCAGTGTGGCCTGGGACCTAAGATGCCTGCCCCTACGAGTGACATGCACGGACACGAAGGCAAGGCAGGGCACGGCAGGCACGGTAGGGTCCTCTCCGTGCCCCTCCCAGCGTGCCATCTGGCGGTCTTGTCATTTCACCACCAAACTATCACACTATTCACCACATCACCACACCAACACCACCACATCACCACCACCACGGCATCACACTACACACCACATCGACACCACCACAGCATCACACTACACATCACATCACCACACCAGCACCACATTATAACACCCCAGTACAGTCCATCCCACCAACACCACATTCACACCACCACAATGACACCACACCACCAACACATCATCACATCCCAGTACAGCCCATCCCACCAACACCACATCCACACCACCAAACCAGCACCACACCACCACACACCACATCACCACAGCAAGCACCGGATTCACATACTGCCGTGATAACCCAAACATAAGCAGAGAGAGTTCCAGGAAAAGAAGGGAGAGGTTACGGTGTTCATCCTCTCTCTCCCTCCCTCCCTCTCTCTCTCTCTCTCTCTCTCTCTCTCTCTAATGCATAATCGGCCTGAAGGGGTTAAACTTCCTCTTTTTCTCTCTAAGACAAAAACCAAGACATGGGAGAGGAACACGTATACACCTCCTCCTCGCCTCTTGAATATTTCCCCCAGCCATCAAGAGGAGAAAGAGGCTGGGAGGCGAGACACACACACACACACACACACACACAAGGGTTTTCACTTTTCAGCCTCTTTCTTCCTCTTAAATATCTCCCCTAGCTATCAAGAGGAACAAGGGGGAGGGTTGTACTGTGTGTGTGTGTGTGTGTGTGTGTGTGTGTGTGTGTGTGTGTGTGTGTGTGAGATCGGCCCTCTCCCCTTCCTCTTCATCCTCCTCTCTTCTCTCTATTTAAAGAGGACATCAAAAGCAAGAGGAGTGCATGAGAGGAGGGGCATCTAGATCCTCTCCTCTTGAACAGCCCGCCATACCAATCAAGAGGAGGAAGAGGGAGGGTTCTGTGTGGCAGGAGGAGGGACCACTCTCGGCCCTCTCCCTCTTCAATTACCCCTCCTCTTTTAGTCCTACAAATCAAGAGGACAGTGATATTAAGACCAGGGAGACTAAGAGGAGACGTATACACCCCTTTCCTCTTAGCTATCCCTCCCTACCCATCAAGAGGAGGAAGAGGGAGGGCTGCAAGAGGCAAGAGGAGGTGCCACACTCGGCCCTCTCCCCCTCCCTCGATCCCATTGCAATATACAGACCCGCTGACCAACCCACCTCGCCGGGGTGCATGCATGAAAACTGGCGGTGTGTAGAGCCGAAAGGGAGGAAGGGAGAGAAAGGGAGATGAGGGAGAGAAACGGAGGAATGGAGAAAGAGGGAGAGAATGGGAGGAAGGGAGAGAAAGGGAGATGAGGGAGAGAAACGGAGGAATGGAGAAAGAGGGAGAGAATGGGAGGAAGGGAGATAAAGGGAGGAGAGGGAGAGAAACGGAGGAATGGAGAAAGAGACAGAGAAAGGGAGGGAGACAAAGAGAGGAGATGGAGAGAAAGGGAGGAAGGGAGAAAGAAGGAGAGAAAGGGAGATAAATGAAGAAGACAGCGGGAGGGAAAGATGAGAATGATGAAAGGAATAGCGGGAGAGGACTCTATGAGGGATGAAGGGAGTGAGAGAGAAAAGTGGGACGTGAGTGACAAGAAGCGATGCAGCAAACCCGTCCCCGGCAGTCATTTTAGTGGTGACGTCTAAACACAACAGGATATCTAGTCAAAGATGTCACATAGCAAATCTGGAGAAAATCGGGTGAAAACTGACGATTTTATGTCCATTTGAAATTTTAGGCCCGACCCACCTGACACTGACCCCCCTACCGCTAACTGGGAGGTGACGCCCCTGATGTAATGAGGCATGTTATAGGATGCGGATTTGAAAGATACTCCTTTAGGTTTGGGTTTCATGTCCATGTGACGAATTAGAAAGGAGTTATGGCGAAAAAAAAATGACCATTGTTAACATTTTTTGGGCCTACAGCCTTGGCCCAATTTAGCCCAAAATTTGAACAGGTGGTCAGAGGAAGGTCACAGGCCATCATCCTTGTAATTTCAGTCAAAATCGCACCTGTAGTTTTCACGTAAAGTTGTTAACAGACACAGAGAGACGCAGACAGACAGACAAACAAACAGACAAATCGAGTGAAAACAATACCAGTCCCCAGGCCCCTCCGGGGAGAGGACGGGTCAAAAAGGAGAGAGAGAGAGAGAGAGAGAGAGAGGAGGTCAGTAGGTGTCTGGCAATTGTCACTAAAAGTATTCAGTAGTGCCAACCCCCTCCCCCCTCCCTCTCTCTCTCTCTCTCTCTCCCCTTCTTTCCTTCCCCTTCGTTTCCTTTGCCTTCCCTCCTCTTCCTCTTTACAAGTCTTCTTCCGTTTCTCTCTTTTCCCCTTCCATATTCTTTCCTCCTCCTTGCCTTCCCTTCTATTCTCCTTCATGTTTTCATTTCCTTCCCTTTCTTCACCTCTCCTTCCCTTCCTTCCCCTTCCCTTACCTATCCTTTCCTCCCTTCCCTCCCCTTCCCTTCCTTTATATCATTCTCCCCCCCCTCCTCCCCTTTCCTCTACTCACCTTCCTTTCTCTTCATTCCTCCCTTCATTTTCCTCCCTTTCTAACCTTCCCTCTTTCATTACCTTATTTCTGTCTCCTCTTCTCTAACTGTCCTTCCTTCTTCCTTATTCATTTCTTTCTTCCTTCCTCTTTCTTCCTTTTTCCTTCCTCTCTTTCTTCCTTCCTCTCTTCATTCTTCCTCTTTCCTTCCTTTCTTTGTCTTCCTTCCTTTCTTTGTCTTCCTTCCTTTCTTTTCTCCCTATCTTTCTTTAACTTCCTTCCTTCCTTCCTCTTTCTTTTCCTTCCTTACTCCTTCCTTTCTTCCTTCCTGTTTCCTTTTTTTCCTTCCTTCCTTTCTTCCTTCCTCTCCTTTCTTCCTTCCTTCCTTCCCTCACGTCAGCACAACAGGAACTCAATCGCTCAGCATCAATACAAAAATAATCGGTGACATTTTTTCCATATAATAACATAGTCTTTCTCACTTTTTCCTGCCGACTTTGATAAGAGGAACTGATGGGTAGGAGGTGAGAGGGAAATGTCTCTTTATCTATCTATCTATCGATCTACTTTCCTACATATCTATCTATCTACCTACCTACATGTCTATCTATCAATCTCTCTATCTATCTATTTACCTACCTACCTATCTATCTATCTATCTATTGTCAAAAGCCTTAATCCCGTCAGGGGTGGCCACAAACAAATCGCCTCCTCGTCGCCCTGTCCCCTGCCATTTCGCTGCCCTTATCTCACACCACCCTCCTTCATATACCTCTCCACTCCAGCCCTCCTTCTCATCCTCGGCCTTCCCCTCCCTCACCCCACCTCCACCTCATCCACATACACCCTCCTCGTTAGTCTGTCACTTTCCATCCTCTCCACATGGCTAAACCACCTCAATGTATTTCTCTGATAGATATAATACAAATAGAATAATAATAGATACAAAAAATAGATAAAATAAATAATAGATAAAAAAATAGATAGAAAGTTACTTACAAATTGAGACTCCTGGCACAGCACAGCCCCTTACCTGGAAAAATAAATGAATTAATTAAGGTAGACTGCATTACCTGGCCACACCTGAGTTACACCTAGAAGCTAGTGTATTAAATGGACATAAATTCATTTACACTTTCTACTGCTTCCATCCACACCTGGCTACACCCTACACTCTAATGCTGTTAACTAAATAATAATAATAATAATAATAATAATAATAATAATAATAATAATAATAATAATAATAACAGTAATAATAATAATGATAATAATAATAATTTATCCACCCATCACCCATAAAAATAATAATAATAATGATAATAATGATAATAATAATAATAATAATAATAACAATAAATAATAATAATAATAATAATAATTAGAGGGGTAATTAGGAGGTGTGGTGGAAGGAAGAGATGGTGTGTGTGTGTGTGTGTGTGTGTGTGTGTGTGTGTGTGTGTGTGTGAGAGAGAGAGAGAAAAAGAGATTATTATCCCATCGAATTCTCTCAAAACAGATACCACAGTCTAACCTGATGCAGTTTACATAAGAAAGATAATATTTTTTCCTTTGTATTCCTTCCTTTACTCTCTCTCTCTCTCTCTCTC
>NC_136974.1:1217516-1220016 GCF_032717465.1 Coenobita brevimanus
TACACGGGTTGATACGGTAAACTTGCAATCAGTAACATCGCTCCATTTTTCTAGTCGAAACATTTTGAAACACTGACATAAGATTTTGATAATTCTTAAATACCGCCATACTGGGTTCCCTAATTCATCGTTCACCATTCCCTTATTTATCGCAATGGAGTGGCTGTATTTCTTTCTGTAATGGGTAAAGGAAAGGGAGATAAGGGTACAAAAGTAGGTGGAACAATGATGTGGTACTACAAGGGTGTGGTGGTGATGGGACAAGGATGTAGTGGTGGTGGTACAAGGATGTAGTGGTGGTGGCACAAGGATGTAGTGGTGGTGGTGGTGGTTCAAGGATGTAGTGGTGGTGGTGGTGGTGGTACAAGGATGTAGTGGTGACGGTGGTGGTACAAGGATGTAGTGGTGGTGGCACAAGGATGTAGTGGTGGTGGTGGTGGTTCAAGGATGTAGTGGTGGTGGTGGTGGTGGTGGTACAAGGATGTAGTGGTGGTGGTGGTACAAGGATGTAGTGGTGGTGGTGGTACAAGGATGTAGTGGTGGTGGTGGTGGTACAAGGATGTAGTGGTGGTGGTGGTACAAGGATGTAGTTGTGGTGGTAGTACAAGGATGTAGTGGTAGTGGTGGTGCAAGGATGTGGATGGTACAGTTATCCCAAACTGGATCGTAGCACACTGAACCGGCTCCTGTAGTTGCGAAATGAGGGACGTGTGTGTGTGTGTGTGTGTGTGTGTGTGTGTGTGTGTGTGTGTGTGTGTGTGTGTGTGTGTGTGTGTGTGTGTGTGTGTGTGTGTGTGTGTGTAAATGCATAAAAGTTGACAAACACCCTTTCCGAAACGAATTATTTTACTTATTACTCCTTATTGTCCTCTTCTGTGCCACTTAAATCCTTCAAATACAATACTCAGCATTAATCCCGAAATAAATCGCTAAGGAGGAGGTGTTAGGGAGCTTCCTTAAAGAGAATACTGACTTCTGTTCTCACCTGATGGAACTGGGTCACCTGTGGATTCTGACTAATTACGTCCTGACTATGAATCTCCTTGGTTACTAGTCAAATCCAGCCCTCAGTCTGACTACCCTTGGCCATCTACTCACCTGATAAGGGTTGTGGATTTTTGAGTGATAAAGCAACTATTATGTATTTAAATCAAGAAAATAAATAGATAAATAAACAGGAAATCAACTCTACATAAATACTATTGTGTTTTTAAATTAAGAAAAAATAAAAATAAAAATACTGGACTCAAAAACCACAAATTTTCATAGGGCGATGCTGCAATTATTATTATTATTATTATTATTATTATTATTATTTATTTATTCATTTCTACCTTACCCTGGCCCAAATTATCGTCCTTCTGGAGCTTATTTCACGTAGTTCAGTGGCAGAAAAACATTACTATGGCTCTACATCCTTTCCATAGCACTTCTTCGTGACTAGCATCATAGTGTTAATCTATTGGTATAACTCAGCAATGTGGATGGGGAGACGGCAATTCTAAGCCAAGTTAGGAATGAGTCTAACTTAAAATTCTCCCTCTCTCTCTCTCTCATTTCCTTTGCACACACCATGCTTCTTTCGTCTCATTAATCTTACACCTGTGATCAATTTGCTCTTATGTCAGGTGTCCTCAGATCCACTTGTTTCTCTCTCTCTCTCTCTCTCTCTCACACACACACACACACACACACACACACACACACACACACACACACATACACACGTGCATACAATCATAACTTCTTACACAAACATCAACATAAAAAGACATGAACTAATATGCACACACAAACACATTTGCATTCCTCACATGCACACGTGTACACACATACACACACACAAATACCTACATATACACAAACACCGTACACACACCCCGAATCATATCCCCACACTCAGGTATTTTCAAACACACACACACACACACACACACACACACAAACAACGTACACATACACTGAATCATATCCCTACACTCAGGTATTTACACACACACACACACACACACACACACACACACACACACACAAACAAACAACGTACACATACACTGAATCATATCCCCACACTCAGGTATTTACACACACACACACACACACACACACACACACACACACACACACGGGAAGTGACGTCACCTGGTCAACAGCTTTCTAAAGACACGAAGAATGCGGGGAAAAAAATAAACTTGCTTAGAGATTCCTTAATGTCTACCTCTATTATTAGCCGGTGTGTGTGTGTGTGTGTGTGTGTGTGTGTGTGTGTGTGTGTGTGTGTGTGTGTGTGTGTGTGTGTGTGTGTGTGTGTGTGGATTTTATTTACGTCTCTCTTACTTTCTCAATCTGTCTCACTTTCTCCAACAGGTTAAGGGCTAGTCTCTCTCTCTCTCTCTCTCCCCCCAGGCATGTATTCAATATGCTCCTTCAATACAGGCAAATAGATAGACATATAGATAGACAGACAGATAGATACAAGGGCATAATCACGAAGAAGTGC
>NC_136974.1:1222516-1235016 GCF_032717465.1 Coenobita brevimanus
CCTCCATTCCTTCCTCCATCTCTCCCTTCTCTCCCCCCCTCCATTCCTTCCTCCATCTCTCCCTTCTCTCCCCCCCTCCATTCCTTCCTCCATCTCTCCCTTCTCTCCCCCCCTCCATTCCTTCCTCCATCTCTCCCTTCTCTCCCCCCATCCATTCCTTCCTCCATCTCCCCCTTCTCTCCCCCCCCTCCATTCCTTCCTCCATCTCTCCCTTCCTCTCTCACTTACATTACAGAACGTAGCTTTTCCTTTTCAGTCTTTCCTATGAAATTTCCATGTCAGTTTTTCCATGCTGCGTGGTGGTTTTTCTCACTTTTTCCTGCCACTTTCAACTGGATGGTTTGGAGGCGGGGGGAGCCTTCTTGCTTCACTATCCTTATCCTTCAGCATGTAGAGTTAGATCTTGTAGTCATAGTCTGCTCTGTAACACGCAGCCTCGAAAGGACCATAAGGACTGCTGCTGTTTGCTTTCCTTTGTACTCATTTGTACTCCCCATCTTCCATTTCTCTCCCTCCCTCCCTCCATCTCTTTCCCTTCCCTCCATCTCTCCCATTTCACTTCCCTTCCTCCCTCCCTCTCTCACTTCTCTCCCTCTCTCCTTTCATCTCTTGTCTCCCTCCCTCTCTCCCATTCCTCTCTCACCCTCCATCTCTCACTTCTCTCCCTCCCTCCTTCCCTCTCTCTCCCTTCACACTCAATCGCTCAAACTACACAAGAGGTAAAGGGCATAAAATCATTGACAAATTACTTCAGTCACTCTTTTATAGAGTTGTAAATTTACGGAACAAATTACACTTTAATGTGGTAAATGTGGTAAATTGCGGTCCAGTACTAACTTTTAAAAATCTATCTATCTCTATGTATTGCCAGACGCCTTGATCCCGCAAGGGGTGGCCACAAACAAATCGCCTCCATGTCGCCCTGTCCCCCGCCCTTTCACCGCCCTGCTCCCGCCTCACATCCACCTTTAAAAATCGCTTGGGGGGAATACGTGTCCTCTGACCCCCAGGTAAGTACAGGTATTTTTTTTTTAATTAGTTGTAAATATATGGCACAAATCACCCTCCAAGGTGATACAATACAAACCTTTCAAAATCACCTGAGTAAATATCTATCAAGTGTTCCTGAATAACGCATGTCTGTGGTACACTATTTGTTCAGAGACTGGGAGGTACAACAGCTGAACAACGTCCCTAAATACTGCTACTTAATTCTACTTTCCCCTTAAGGTAGTGTAGGGTAATATTTCCTTTCCCTCTTTCCTATTAAGTTTCCTTGTGATTTCCTATGCTGCGTGGCGGTCTTTCTTACATTTTCCTGCCGATATGGTGGGTGGGGTGCCTTCCTGCTCGCCTATCCTTGTCTTTAACTGCGAGATATATTGTTACTTAAAAGCTTCTCTCTACTAAACAGCCACCAAAGGACTCTTGATGTTTCTCTCCCTTTATACTCCTTTCTTCCATTCCTCCCTCCATTTCTCCCTTCCCTCCCCCTTCCACCCGCCCTCCGCCACGCTCTCCCTCCCTCCCATCCTTTCTCCCTCTCCCCTCCCTCTACCTGGTCTCCCTGCCTCTTCCTCTCTCTCTTCCCTCCATCCTTCCACTACCTTCCACTCTCCCTACTCCCATCCCTCTCTCTTCTCCCTTTCCCTTATCCGATCTCTCTCTCTCACACTCTCTCTCTCTCTCTTCTCCCTTTCCCTTACCTGATCTCTCTCTCTCTCTCTCTCTCTCTCTCTCTCTCTCTCACACACACACACCTTCTTTCCTCTTCCCTAAAGTTGCACCTCGCTCTTCCTCACCCTCTTTCCCCTCACCATGTTTCTCCCTCCGTCCCTCCCTCCGTCCCTCCCTCCCCCCAGGACAGGTCAAGCCCCGGGAACATATCCGTCTCAGAGCACCCCCCCCCCCTCAAAAAAAAAAAAAAAAAACCTATTTCACCTTTTTTATTTTTTTATTTTTTAATTACGATCCTGGAACACCCCGGCTCCAGGACAGTTACCAGGTGACCTCTAGGGCGGTGGAGGGCAGGTGCGAGGGAGGGAGGTGATGGGAGGGAGGGAGGAAGAAGGGAGGATGGAAGAAAGGAAGAGAGAGGTGATGGGAGGGAGGGAGACAAAGAGGGAGGGAGGGAGGGAGGGGAAGGAAGAGTGTGAAAAGGGAAGGGAGGGAGGGAGGGGAAGGAAGAGTGTGAAAAGGGAAGGGAGGGAGGGAGAAAGAAGAGAGGATGGAAGAAAGGAAGAGAGAGGTGATGGGAGGGAGGGAGAGAGGGAGAGAGGGGGGGGAGAAGGTAGGAGATATAGGGGAAGAGCAGGAAGGGAGGAAGGAAGGGAGGGAGTGGTAGAAGGGAAGAAAGGAAGGGAGGAAGGAAGAAAGGAAGGGAGAGAGAGGTAGAAGGGAAGAAAGGAAGGGAGGAAGGAAGGGAGGAAGGGAGAGAGAGGGAGAAGGGAAGAAAGGAAGGGAGGAAGGAAGGGAGAGAGAGGGAGAAGGGAAGAAAGGATGGGAGGAAGGGAGAGAGAGGGAGAAGGGAAGAAAGGAAGGGAGGAAGGGAGAGAGAGGGAGAAGGAAAAAATCTAGAAGTGGGGAAGAGAAATGAAAGGAGTGAAGAGAAATGGAGAGAAAATGATGGAGGAGAGAAAAATCAGGGAGAGAAAATGAGGAAGGAAAAATGAGAGAGAGAAATAAGGGAGAAAATCAGGAAGGGAGAGAAAGAGGGAGAAAATAATGAGGGAGAAAAAAAATGGAGAAAAATGAGGGAGAGAAAAATGAAGGAGGGAGAAAAATGAGGGAGGGAAAATGAGGAATGGAGAGAAAAATGAGGGAGAGAAAATGAGGGAGAAAAAATAAGGGAGAGAAAAATGAGGGAGAGAAAAATAAGGGAGAGAAAAATGAGGGAGAGAAAAATAAGGGAGAGAAAAATAAGGGAGAGAAAAATGAGGGAGAAAAAATAAGGGAGAGAAAAATGAGGGAGAGAAAAATAAGGGAGAGAAAAATGAGGGAGAGAAAAATAAGGGAGAGAAAAATAAGGGAGAGAAAAATAAGGGAGAGAAAAATAAGGGAGAGAAAAATGAGGGAGAGAAAAATAAGGGAGAGAAAAATAAGGGAGAGAAAAATGAGGGAGAGAAAAATGAGGGAGAGAAAAATAAGGGAGAGAAAAATGAGGAAGAGAAATAAGGGAGAGAAAAATAAGGGAGAGAAAAATAAGGGAGAGAAAAATGAGGGAGAGAATAATAAGGGAGAGAAAAATGAGGGAGAGAAAAGATGAAGATGGGAAAGGAAAATGGAGGATGAGAGAGAGAGAGAGAGAGAGAGAGAATGTGGAGGAAAGGAGACGGGAGGAAAGAAGATGTTGGGAGAAAGTGAGAGAGGAGAGAGAAAGAGGGAGAGAAGGAGAGAGAAAATGGGAGAGAGACAGAAAGTAAGACAGGAGAGAGAAAGTAGGAGAGGAGAGAGAAAGCGAGAGAGAAGGAGAGAGAAAGTGGGAGGAGGAGAGAAAGTATGGGCCAAGAATGAAGAAGAAGAAGAGAGAGAGAGAGAGAGAGAGAGAATGCCTTCCTCCTTATACAGACCACTGACGTCAGAGTTCCCAAAATAGCAAAGGCAAGTCACTACACACTACACGGGGCCACCATCATCCACTCACTTGATGTAGCGCTGCCGATTTCTTCCTTCACCTTTATCATTATTTTATTTTTGGTTCTGTATCTGCCGTCCTCTCTACCTATTTCTCATATCTTCCCTATCATCTCTCTCTCTCTCTCTCTCTCTCTCCTCCAATTCTGGTGGTTCTAAACTGAATGACAAGCCAAATGATTTCCTATAATTATCAAGCAAACCATTTACAGCGCTGGGTGGTAACCATGTAGCCAAATAACAGGGAACTACTAAAGTGCCCCTGTTAACCGGGTGGAGTTGCATATGTGGCGTCCACCCGGCAACCAAACAACATTTCTTCCCCGCGCCTCGCCAGAAAACAGTTCACAACACGGGACAGCTTTGCAGGGGAAATGGCTTGTTTGTGGTTAACGGGTCTGCTCGGTCATTTCCTCTAGTCATTCCACAGGTAAATACAGAAGTGGGATGCTGTTCAGGTGACCGTCGAATCGAAACCCCATGCTTCATAATAATCGAACGAGTTTTATTATTATTATTATGATTATGATTATTATTATTATTATTATTGTTGTTATTATTACTACTATTATTATTATTTCTTTTATTTTTAATTATTATTACTTTCATTATTATTATTATTATTATCAACCTTATCATTATTATTATTATTATTATTATTATTATCAATCTTATAAGCTAAATAATAATCGCCTTAGGATGAGTTAATAAAAGAAATTTCGCAAGACCTGAGAGGGTCATTCACACACACACACACACACACACACACACACACACACACACACACACCAATCTTACACCCCTTGCATCCCACAACCTCCTTGCTTCCTCATTCCATTCTTCCAACTCCCAGACGATTTCCTTCAAGTTAAAGATATCTCTCGTAAGGAGGAGGGGTTGACTCTCTCTCTCTCTCTCCAACCCCCCTGGTCTAAATAACCCCCCCAGCTGAATAAAACCGTCTGGTGGGCCTAGGAATGAACTAATATATACTCGGAGTGAAGGGACAAAAAAGTGTGTGTGTGTGTGTGTGTGTGTGTGTGTGTGTGTGAGAGAGAGAGAGAGAGAGAGAGACAGAGACAGAGACAGAGAGAGAGATACTGAACCCCAAGAACAGCAACTACCACTACTACTACTACTACTACTACTACTACTACCATCTCTAACACCATCATCACTACTTTCACCATCATCACAATCCTTATCATCACCATCATCACGTATTCACCTTCACCTGAACACTTTCACTACACCCACTGACTTTCACTACACCCGGAACTACACCCATTCACTTTCACTACACCCATTCACCTTCACCACACCCGGAACTACACCCATTCACTTTCACTACACCCGGAACTACACCCATTCACTTTCACTACACCCGGAACTACACCCATTCACTTTCACTACACCCGGAACTACACCCATTCACTTTCACTACACCCGGAACTACACCCATTCACTTTCACTACACCCATTCACTTTCACTACACCCGGAACTACACCCATTCACTTTCACTACACCCGGAACTACACCCATTCACTTTCACTACACCCATTCACTTTCACTACACCCGGAACTACACCCATTCACCTTCACTACACCCATTCACTTTCACTACACTCGGAAGCTCCCTAACACCTTTTCCTAAGCGATTTATTTTGCTTACTACACCTTACTGTCGCTCTAATATCGCCATACTCTCCATAAAGCTCCCTAACACCTTTTCCTAAGCGATTTGTTTTACGTATTACACCTCATTTTCTCCGTGTTACATAAATCTTTCCCAATATCGCCATACTCTGCATAGGCCCCAAACACCTTTTCCTAAGCGATTTATTTTGTTCATTACACCTTACTCTCCACCTCTGCGTTATATAAATCCCTCAAACATCGCCATCCACTGCACAAATATCGCACAGAAGGATATTAACCAGCCATACCCCAAGAATAAATCGCTAAGGAAGAGGTGTTAGGGGTTAATTAAAATCACTTCTATAATCCTTCATCAGCTCAAATATACACAGTAACTAAATTGAAAGTTATTATCAAAACCAAATTTGCGTAATAATAATAATAATAATAATAATATAAAGAGTTGCTGATTTAACGTAACTACAACTGAATCACATTATAGGTGGACTGTCGTACACTTCTTCGTGACTAGCATCGCATTCTATAATTTACTGATTATAGCCGGGAAAATGTCACCTTATTGCGGCGTATTTTGCATGGTTCAGGGGTGCAATAAGGACAGAAAATACGGTCCAAATCTCCTTTCCATTGCACTTCTTCGTGACTAGCATCGCACTCTATAACTGATTTATCATGGAGATTATCGCCTTATTGCGGCTTATTTCCCGGTGGCTCAGGGGGGGAAATAAAGAAATACGGCCCAACATCCTTTCCACAGCACTTCCTCGTGACTAGCACCTCTACGGTTTAATATCTTTTCCATGGCACTTCTTCGTGACTTCCTATCATCACCACAATAATTACTGCTACCATCATCACCATACTCATCACTAACATCACCACACTCATCACTACTACCACCACCACACTCATCACTATCACCACACTCATCACTATCACCACCATACTCATCACCATCACCACACTCATTATCACCACCATACTCATCACTATCACCATCACCACCGCCCGTCATCACCACAATTCTCATCACCACAATCACCACCACCATCACCACCCTCAGTACCATGCAGCACAATACATCTTCGTTCGTACACACACACACACACACACACCAAGCCCTATGCAAATATCTATATAGGAAGGTAGGTAGGTCAGTAAGTAGGTAGGTAGGTAGGTTGGTAGATGTCAGTGGGTTAGTACGAAACCATGAATGCACGTAGGTAGATGGGATGGCTGAAATATTGGTAAGTAGGCATGTAAGTAGACCCAGGTAGGAAAAACGTTCGCAGGTAGGTAGGTAGATCGGTAGGTAGGTAGGTAGGTAGGTAGGTTGGTTGGTTGGTAGGTAGATAGGTAAGCAGGAACGGAGGCAGGTAGGTCGGTAAGTACGCAGACAGTAGGCAGGTAGGTAGGTAGGTAGGAAGGTAGGTTTGTTGGCTGGTAGGTAGGTAGGTAGGTAGGTAGGTAGGTAGGTAAGTAGGTATGAAGTGGTAATCTGACAAGCAGGTAGGTAAGCAGAAAGGCAACTAAAGCAGGGAAGACTGCATGAGCGTGTAAGTAGAACGACAGGTAGGCAGATATAACGTTAGTAGGTAGGTCTAGTGGGTAAGTAGAACGACAGGTAGGTAGATATAACGTTAGTAGGTAGGTGAGCCAAAGGGGGGGGGTTGCGAAGAAGTGCTGTAAGTAAATGTGTGTAAGTAGAACCTATTGTAAGTACTGTCCACGGCGGAGGTAAGTAGGGGAGAGAGAGAGACAGTGTGTGTGTGTGTGTGTGTGTGTGTGTGTGTGTGTGTGTGTGTGTGTGTGTGTGTGTGTGTGACTCTCTGAATGGAAGGCAGGTAAGGTAGGTCGATATCTGAGCAGGCAGGTAGGCAGGCAAGGTTCTGGATTATTTAAGCAGGCACTACCTAGGTCGATAGTCAGCAGGCAGCAGGGGGGGGGGGCAGGAATACGATGCTAGTCACGAAGAAGTGCTACGGAATGAATGTAGAGCCGTAGTACTGTACTGTTATGCTCTTTTCACTCTAACCTGGCCTAAAATTGCCATCTCTCCATCTTGAATGCTGAGTTTGTTGATGTTAACTCAGGCGCTTACGTGTTCTCAGCAGCACTTCTTCGTGACTAGCGTGTGTTAACGGTAGGTGATGATACCGAAATTAACCCAGGCGCCTACATGCTTTTCACAGCACTTCTTCGTGACTAGCATCATATCCTAGCGTTAATAGCACAGCTGGTATCAATACTAAGGCGCCTACATGCTTTTAATAGCACTTCTTCGTGACTAGCATCATATCCTAGTGTTAATACTTCAATTGATACCCGTAATGTCTCCTAAATTCTAACAGCACTTCTTCGTGACTAGCATCATATCCTATTGTTAAATGCTAAAACTAGGTATTCAAGACAAAGTGATTGCAATTTTAGGCCAAGACAAAGTGCGCAAGTTTAGGCCAAGACAAAGTGCGCAAGTGTAGGCCAAGAGAGTGCGCAAGTTTAGGCCGAGAGTGCGCAAGTTTAGGCCAAAAGAGTGCGCAATTTTAGGCCAAGACAGAGCGCAATTTTAGGCCAAGATGTGCAATTTTAGGTCAAGACAGAGCGCAATTTTAGGACAATATGTGCAATTTTAGGTCAAGATGTGCAATTTTAGGCCAAGTTAGAGTGACAAGAGTACAGTACGCCACAGCTGCCGCCGGAGATAAGAGGGAAGGAGGAGGGAGGGTCGGGGAAGTAGGCGACACGATAAGTTATCTAAGCAGTAACGATAATACGAGTTCTTTCACCTTAACCTGGCCTAGTTTATCGTCCTTTGGTAGTTAATTTCACGTAGTCGCCTGGTGGTTAATTTCACGTAGTCGCCTGGTAGTTAATTTCACGTAGTCGCCTGGTAGTTAATTTCACGTAGTCGCCTGGTAGTTAATTTCACGTAGTCGCCTGGTAGTTAATTTCACGTAGTCGCCTGGTAGTTAATTTCACGTAGTCGCCTGGTAGTTAATTTCACGTAGTCGCCTGGTAGTTAATTTCACGTAGTCGCCTGGTAGTTAATTTCACGTAGTCGCCTGGTAGTTAATTTCACGTAGTCGCCTGGTAGTTAATTTCACGTAGTCGCCTGGTAGTTAATTTCACGTAGTCGCCTGGTAGTTAATTTCACGTAGTCGCCTGGTAGTTAATTTCACGTAGTCGCCTGGTAGTTAATTTCACGTAGTCGCCTGGTAGTTAATTTCACGTAGTCGCCTGGTAGTTAATTTCACGTAGTCGCCTGGTAGTTAATTTCACGTAGTCGCCTGGTAGTTAATTTCACGTAGTCGCCTGGTAGTTAATTTCACGTAGTCGCCTGGTAGTTAATTTCACGTAGTCGCCTGGTAGTTAATTTCACGTAGTCGCCTGGTAGTTAATTTCACGTAGTCGCCTGGTAGTTAATTTCACGTAGTCGCCTGGTAGTTAATTTCACGTAGTCGCCTGGTAGTTAATTTCACGTAGTCGCCTGGTAGTTAATTTCACGTAGTCGCCTGGTAGTTAATTTCACGTAGTCGCCTGGTAGTTAATTTCACGTAACAACGACAAACACACACACACAAATAAAAAATAAATTCTATGGCTCTACATCCTTTCCACAGCACTTCTTCGTGACTGGCAGCGTATTGGCTCTACATCCTTTCCCTAGCACTTCTTCGTGACTAGCAGCATACTGGCTCTACATCCTTTCCACAGCACTTCTTCGTGACTGGCAGCGTATTGTAGTGTTAGTCTATTGTTACAACTCAGCATTCAAGATGGAGAGGGTAATTGTTGGCCTAGTTGAAGTAAAAAGAGTATAGTGACCTGATTCTTGATACTTGTGGTCGCTTCCCTTCGAAATTAAAGCGTCTGGAGATAGATAGATATAGATAGACAGATAGGTAGATAGACAGACAGATAAGTGATAGAGGCAGACTGGGGCAAGATAGACAGATAGGCTGACAGACAGACAAACAGACAGACAGATATATGGATAGAGACAGGCAAATAAATATATGATAAAAGGCAGACAGGCAGCAAGATATACAGACATGACAGACATACAGACAGACATAGACAGAGAGACAGACAGACAGACAAAATAAACCCCTTCCAAATCGCTTACAATATTGATCTGATTGGTAAAGATGGCAACGTTTCTTGTCCACACGTGCACACCTGTCTACACGTGCACGCCTGTCTACACGTGCACGCCTGTCTACACGTGCACGCCTGTCTACACGTGCACGCCTGTCTACACGTGCACGCCTGTCTACACGTGCACGCCGGCCAGGTATTATTAAGATCGACGGCAGGTGAGTCCACAGTCAGGTGCAAAAAGTCAACTCATTACCTGTGCATCTCTCTCAGGCTTTTGTCATGTACGGTATATTCCTCCCTGAGAGAGAGAGAGAGAGAGAGAGAGAGAGAGAGGATTTCTGTGTCGCCCGAAAAGTTAGAGAAAATAAAGACTTCAATCTCTCTCTCTCTCTCTCTCTCTCTCTCCTGTACATAGGCAGGGGGGGGGGGCGAGGTAGGGGACCGGGTCAATAAAACACACGAGAAAGCGAGTCAAATTCCAGGTGAGCACAGTTGAGTCGAGGCTGGATACAGGTGAGTCAAAATACAGGTGAGGCAGAGTACAGGGGGAGGCAAGATACATGGCCAGAATACAGGGAAGGCAAGATACATAGTTTACAGGTGAGGGGGATGTTGATGAGGCAGGCTCCAGGTAAAGGCAGGTAGGTAAAGCAAAGTAGAATAACCCCCAGGCACCGCATTCCCCCCGTATCGTCATATTTGGGGTCACACGCACGCAAACTCTATTGTATTACGTAGCAGGCAAGGCAGCGGGAGGCGGGTGCTGGCGGGGTGTGGGGGCGGAGATGCGCAGGAGGCCAGTGCGCAGCCGCCTCCCCCTCCTCCCCCACCCCTCTCACGCCGAGTTTCATTCATAAACATCACTGAACGGTCGAGGCGGGAGGCGAGGACGAGGCCAGGGGGAAGAGGGGAGTGGGGGTGAAAGGAGATATCCGCTATGCAACATTCCACTCCTTTCCCACGCTATCCTAGCCCTACCTACCCTCCTTCCCACCACCACGGAGGCAATTAACCACCTCTACCCTGGCACCAAGGATAAATAGCGCCAAGGAAGGGGTTAAGAGCAGAAAATGTGGTAAAAAGAGGGAGTATGTATCGTACGTTTGGCACGCGCGGGCGGCTGTGAGGGTAAACACGCTGCCTGACCGTGCGACGCGACACCCACCTCACTATTTTTACAGCCGCCCACGATACCGCCAGCCGGAGAGAGAGAGAGAGGGGGTGAGAGGGCGTGGGGGGCGTGGAGGGAGGGGTGCTAGGGAGATGTGAGAGAAACACGGATTAAAGAGAGGAGGGGAAAAGAGAACGCATTTGGAAACCAGGAACAGACAGAAGTGTGTAGGAAGGAAGGGGGAAGAAAGGTAATGTAGGAGTGTGACAAGGGTACGTGAGAGAGAGAGACAGACAGACAGAGAGAGAGAGAGAGAGAATTAAATACAGGAGAACACATTTGGAGATCCAGGAAAGGGAAAGATAGTGTGCGTGTGGGAGGTAGGGTGACGAGGTGATGTGTGTGTGTGTGTGAGAAGGGTGCGTGAGTCAGGAAGAGTGTGTGTGGGGGTCACGGAAGGGTGCAAACAGACACGGAATATGTCAGGAAATTCCAACCAATACCATTACCACCACTACCATCATTCCTACCACCACCACCACCATCATTCCTACCACCACTATCATCATTGCTACCACCACCCCTACCATCATTCCTACCACCACTAACATCATTCCACCATTACTACCGTCATCATTCCTACCACCACCACCACCATTCCCACCACTATCATCATTCCTACCACCACCACCACCACCACCATTCCTACCACCATCACCACCACCATTCCTACCATCACCACCACCACCACCACCACCACCATTCCTACCACCACCACCCACCACCACCAACAGAATGAAATGCCAAGTATTGATCAAGCTGGCTCTTCGTGGAAAGGGTTGGGAGTTCTGGGATAAAGACACTCATTTGGGTACGATACTTATGCAGTGTGTCCTTTAAGTGTGGAGCATAAGTAGTAGTAGTAGCATAAGTAGCAGTAACAGAGGTGGTGGTGGTGGTGTTGTTTGCAGAACTACAAAGAAGGTGGTGGAAGTAGGGGTGGCAATGATGGTAGTAGGGGTGATGGTGTGAGCAGAGATAGTTGGGGTGATGGTGTGAGCAGAGGTAGTTGGGGTGGTGGTGTGTGCAGAGGTAGCAAGGGTGATGGTGTAAGAAGAGGTAGCAGAGGTGGTGGTGTGTGCAGAGGTAGCAGGGGTGATGGTGTGAACAATGGCAGTACTCCTGTTGGTGTTGGCACTGGTGTTGGCAAAAGTGCTTGGACTGTCTGGTGGAGGTACTGGCAGTGGTGGTGTTAATTGCTAGTAGAGGCTGGTATAGGTGTGGTATGAATGGTTGTAGTGGTGGTGGTATTAACAGTGATATGAGGTTGGTTGGTGTGGTATTAGTGGTTGTAATGGTGGTGGTATTAAGTGGTATAGTCTTGTGTGTGGTGTTGGTATTTCTCGTGGTTGTGGACACAGTATATGGACACAGTGTTGGTAGGAATGGTGTTGGTGGTGTTGGTAGGGTCAGCAGGGCGAGTGGAAGAGGGTGGCAAGGGTGAGGCAGGGTGAATGCTGAATCTTGACAGGGGGTGAGACAGGCAGGGAGAAGTGGGTAAGGCAGGGAGAGAATGTGGGTAAGGCAGGGTGAATGCTGAATCTTGGCAGGGGGTGAGGCAGGGAGAAGTGGGTGAGGCAGGGAGAGAATGTGGGTGAGGCAGGGAGAGAATGTGGGTGATGGAGGGAGCTTGTGGGTGTGACAGGGAGGGTAAAAGTACAGAGGGAAGAATGTGGGTAAGAATGGGGAACGTGGGTTAGGCAGGGGGATACGGGGATAGGGAGAAAATGGGTGGGGCAGGGAGGGTAGGAGGCAGGGAGAATGTGGGTGAGGCAGGGAGAATGAGAGGGCCAGACAGTGGGTGCGGCAGGGAGAGTGTGGGTGACGTAAGAGGAACGGGAGTCAGACGGAGGGAGGCGAATGAAAGAGCAAGGGAGGCTGTGAATCAAGGGAGTGGATGTGAGAACCTGACACTGGGTGAGGCAGGGAGGGTAT
>NC_136974.1:1245016-1270016 GCF_032717465.1 Coenobita brevimanus
CTCTCTGACACACACATACACACAAACACACATTCAAACACACACACACACACACATTCAAACACACACACACACACACAGGCTCTCTCTCTCTCTCTCTCTCTCACACACACACACACACACACACACACACACACACACTCACACGAAGGGGGTGGGGGGAGTAGGAAAGAAGTGAAGGGTATGTAAGTGCAAAATGGACACAAGAGGATGAGTCAGAGGGGAGGGGAGGGAGAGAGAAGGGGGAGGGAAGGAATTCAGGGGGAGGGGGAGAGGGGAGGGAGGGAAGGAATTCAGGAGGAGGGAGGGAGGAAAGAGGGGGAGGGGGAAGGAGGTCAGAGGGGCGAAGGTGGAAATAACACCATCCCTTTCACTACCACAAGATCCCTAACACATTCCTACCTGCAACTTACCCTAGAAATACACTAACATATAAGTATACCACATTCCTCTTCAGTATACCCTATGTTTTCATCTAGAGGAACTGGGTCACTATGAATACGAAGGCGTGGGCGTGTCAAATTCAATGAGTCTCCTTGGTTACTAGTCAAATTTACCCCCACCTGCTCACACCTGGCCATCAACTCAGGTATAAGGGAGGGTACGGGTCCTTGCCAAGTGAAAATAAAAGGAGTATACCTTTCACCCTACGTCCTACCATATACCGCTGGGCACACATATACCTGGGACAGCTTAGGGAGAGGTGTAGTAGTAGTTGTAGTAGTAGCGGTAGCAGTAGTAGTAATAGTAGTAGTCATGAAGGAAGAAAGGAAAGAAGGAAGGAAGGAAAGGAGGAAGAAAGGAAAGAAGGAAGGGAAGAGACAGACAGACAGACAGACAGACAAACAAACACACACTCACACACACACACACACACACACACACACACACACACACACACAGAAAAAGAGAGACAGAAAAAAGACTAACAGACAGACAGACAGACAAAAAGAAAGACAGACAGACAGAAAAGTAAAGACAAAATTAAGACACGCGTTATTGTGGTGAAAGGGGCAAATCCAGACCACGTTCCTCTCTCTCTCTCGTGTCTTTCCCCCCGAGTTCCTAACCTTGTCCTTTAGCGTGTTAAAAGGGTTGAAAGAGGGGGGGGGGCACGAAGAAATCCCCAGCTCTCTCTCTCCCTCTCCCCCTCTCTAACAAGGACACCGCAGGGAGGGGAGAGGGGGAGGGAGAAGGAAAGTAGGGAGGAATATTATAGAGAGAGAGAGAGAGAGAGAGAGAGAGAGAGAGAGAGATACAATCCTGGTACCTTCCTATATAATGAATTAGTCTCAAAGTTGTTAAATTAGGGAGATTGAACTGTTTCGGCCCAACTTGCACCCACGTCAGGTATGAATAGAGGCGAGACAGATGCTCTCTCTCTCTCTCCATAATCATCATCATCATCCACTTCTCTTTCTCCAACCATCCCTCTCACATCACCACCACCACCACCACCATCACCATCTCCTTTCCTCCTCCTCCTCCTCTCCTCCTCAGACGGGTATTGCTCAAGCGCGTCCTCCTCCTCCATCTCCACTCTGACGTCTTACTTATCTCCTTCTAGTTACCCCAAGACGCGTGTGTTCGTCTTAAGACCCCCCCCCAAGTGAACGTCTTAGTGATTCCAGTTACACTCTCTCTCTCTCTCTCTCTCTCCAGTGAACTGTTTACAAATACTGACATATAATTGCCTCTTACTCTCACAGATTCTCTCTCTCTCTCTCTCTCTCTCTTCAGCGAACAGCTTACATTTACAAATAATTGCCACTTTCACAGATTCTCTCTCTCCCTCTCTCTCTCTCTCTCTCTCACACACACACACACACACACACGTCCTGGTACTGAAGGGGTTCTATTCAAAACGTGTCTTTTTCCTGTCCAATATTCCCCCCCCCCGACCCCACTTCCTGAACTGCTGAGTCATCCACTGTCCACGGCTAGGTACTCCTTGTCTCACTTCTTTCCCAAATTTTCTATCTATCTATCTATCTATCTATTGCCAGACGCCTTAATCCCTTGTACGGGGTGGCCACAAACAAATCGCCTCAACGTCAAATCTTCTACTAGATTTAATTTATTTTCTCAAGTGTATGGCGTCCTTATTCTTATCTATCTGTCTGTCTGTCTGTCTGTCTATCTATCCACTCATCTTCCTATCTATCTATCTATCTGTCTGTCTATCAATCCACTCATCCACCTATCTATATCTATCTATCTATCAATCCACTCATCCACCAATCTATCTGCCTATCTATCTATCTATCCACTTATCTATCTGTCTATCTATCTATCCATCCACTCATCCACCTATCTATCTATCTATCCATTCATCCACCTATCTATCTATCTATCCATCCATTCATCCACCTATCTATCTATCTATCCATCCACTCATCCACCTATCTATCTGTCTATCTGTCTATCTATCCATCTATCTATCTAGCGTCATGCAATATTAGTCATCTCTTCTAGTTATAAGCAACGTGTCTACTGTGAGAGAGAGAGAGAGAGAGAGAGAGAGAGAGAGGGAGAGAGAGCGCCATCCTTTCCTCAAACCCTCACCCACGTGCTCAAAGTCAAGTAGCCTAGTAATTCTCTTCCTCATTTCCTAGGCAATATAATTCTGTCTATAATTTCATCTAGAATACGCGCCTCTAACACTGATCTAACCTCCCTAGCATTCACTTACTGACTTTAATCTCTCTCTCTCTCTCTCTCTCTCATGATGTCACTACCCTACAGCCTACAACTACTACTACTACTACTACTACTACTCTCTCTCTCTCTCCTTTCTTCGTTTCCTCGTAAAGTTTTCTCAAAGACCATCGCACCACATAAACATTACCTGCACACCCCTCTTCCTCTCACCTGCCCATCACTTCCTCATAACACATCCTTCCATAACATCTTCAAGTGCCCTACAAACTCTCTAGCCTTTTTTCTAACTTTTCTATCGGTCCCTAACGTTCTTACTAAGGTCTCTATACCACTGTGACTATACTTCTTTCTTAAACAAGGAAGAAGGAACCCAAGGCCTCGTCCTAACTTCCCTCTTCTCTCTTCCCCCATCCTCTTCATATCGCACGTTCATTCATCATTTCTAAATAAAATAAATCCGTACATAACATCGCATGAAGGCCTGTAAGCTCTCTCACTTTGTTCTAACTTCTATCTCTAAATCAATCTAACGTTTCCTTAGCTCTGTAACTCTCTAATCTTGCTCTTCTTCTCTCTGCGAACTTCATTTCTATTTCTGAGGGGAAGGCCGGGGATGAGGTGGAGGGATGGAGTGGAGAGGTATATGCGAGAGGGGTGTGTAAGATGGGGGTAGGGCAGCGAAATACGGGGGACAGGGCGACAGGGAGGCGATTTGTCTGTGGCCACCCCATACGGGATTAAGGCGTCTGGCAATAGATAGACACTTTTCTCAAATGAATCTCCTCCTATAATACCATCTAAGCTATCTAAGTCTGTCTAAACCTTTCCCCGTCTATCTTCCTAGCTGTCATAACATTAGAAGGATTTTAGCTGTCTAATTATAGCTTTTTCCTTAAACTGGTAAGCATCCCTCACTTATAAGAAAAAGGAGACATTCTTTAACATTATCTAAGGTCTTGTACACATTCTAGTATTTTCCTAATCTTGTCTAATCTATTCCTAAAGTTCTCTCCAACGTTTCCACACACACACACACACACACAGCCTATCTCCCTCATCATCTCACACACACACTTCTCAACTTTCTTTCACATAAATCTTTCTTTACTATACCGCAAATCGCCTACCACACCCACCCACCCACCACACAAACACACACACACACACAGCCTATCTCCCTCATCATCTCATACACACACTTCTCAACTTTACATAAATCTTTCTAGTGTCATGTAGCGCCTTGCAATCTCTATCTCTGATCTAACCTTTCATCTCTTCTAATAATTCTAACTTTACTACCCCCCAAATCGCCTCACACACACACACACACACACACACACACACACACACACATATACACACACACACACACACACACACACACACACACACACACACACACACACACACACATACACACACACACACACACACACACACACACACACACACACACCGCAAATCGCCTAACTGTTGGCTTTCATACCCATTCCTCACTAATCCACACAATAAATCCTTCTTATTACTAATCTATAGGGTCCCGGATAATCTCTAACCTTAATCTAACCCTTTCTAATTCTAACTAAGGTTCTGTCTAACTTCCCCACGCCCTAGACACTGCCAATCCTTTATCATCTCATCGACACATATTCCTAACTTTTTCACACCAACCTATCTCTAACCCCTCGTCCTAACTCTTCCTATACTTGCTCCTAACGTCAATACACTACACATAACACTTCCTAACTGCCCTTCATCGTCTAAACTTACTTCCTAACAAAGCCTTCTCTAAGGTCATCAGGAATCCTACATACTCTCTAATGCTGACCTAACCTGACCTAACTTACCTCTTCGTAAAACTGTCTCCCAACGTCACTACACCAATTCACTTCCTATCAAAACCTTCTCTAACGTCACCTAGAACCCTACATACTCTCTAGTTCTGATCTAACCTTTTCCTAAGCTGTTTCTAACGTCACACCACCAGACAAACATTTCCTAACTGCCCTCACGTCTTCCAAACCTGGCACGTGTGGACACCAGCTCATTTCCTAACAAAGCCTTCTCTCGCGTCATCCGGAATCCTGGTAATTACTGTTTGTCTAACCTTTTCCCATCCTTCCTATAGGTGAATCTACCGCCCCTACTTCACACACACATTTCCTACACATTTCCCATCGCCTGCAAAACCCCGACACATTTCCTAACAAAGCCTCCTACGAGTATAATGTCATCTCCAATCCTGTCTTTCATCACCTCCACCAGCCTCTCTTCGCCTCCTCCATGTCACGTCTGAAGATGAAGTTTGTCTTGTACAGGTAAGGGTATAAAAGGGGTTCGACCGCTGGTGAGTCCTCGGGGTGAATTGGTGCTCTTGAGAAACACACACACACACACACACGCACACACACACACACACACACACACATACACACATACAAGCATCAGCCCTTTACCTAGGGGGGGGGGATTTATCACACACACACACACACAATCAGACCTTTAGCTGGGTGGGGGGAAAATCTATCTATCTATCTATCTACCTTCTTCCCCCACTGACTCAGCATCTTATGTCTGGGAAATACAGCTCAAAGTCTTGGGGAGCCATGGCAGGGGAACAGGGAGCCATGGGAGGAGAATTGGGAGACACGTCAGAAGAATAGGGAGCCATGTGAGGAGAATTGGGAGACACGTCAGAAGAATAGGGAGCCTGCTGGACCTGTGTGATCTTCTGTTTGACCAAAAAAAAAAAAAAAAAAAAAAAAATCCTGGATGAGATGGGATGAGTGGACTGGAGCAGCGTCGTCATTGTCGTGGTGGAGCTGCCAGTCCTCCACCTCCCACAACTCTCTCTCTCTCTCTCAAGCCAAGCAGGATCACTCAGGCCCAGCCAGCTCCCTACCCTCCTTCCGTCATGAAGGTGAAGAATTACAGTAAGCGGGAAGAATGAAAGGAAAGACGTCAAGGCAGGGTTGGTGATTTTTTTTTTAAATAAAAATAAATTACTGATTTATTCGATGTATTTGATTTTTTATTGATCTGCTTTCTCTGTTTATTATATAGGTAATATTTCAAAAGCAGTGTACTGAATACTGTACACTTCATGTCCTGTCTATCCACTGATGGTTGAGACTGAAAGCCACTGGCCAGAATCCAGCTACACACCTGTTCCAGTGCTGTCTGTACACTACTGGTTAAGGCTGAGTTGCCAGTGGTAATCAAGACAGCATATTCCACAGCTGATTATATTACCACACAGAAAAATCTTCAGCTGATATTATTATGACATGGCCTTAAGTGACCCAGCACAGCCTACCTAGTCTTATGGCTTGGGTTTTTGATTTATGGCTCAGTATTTCACATGTACAAATCATTTCAACACTTTGTGTCACAAATGCAAAAATATTTTTTCTGTCATACAATGCAGCAATGTCTAATGGCACCATTCTCCAAAATCTGCTGACTTAATGCTTAGGTATCTGAATAAATGAATGCCAACACAAACTGTTACACAACTTTTATAAACCTTCAGATTTTATTTTTGTTAACTTTTAGATAAAATATAAAAATAAATAAAAAATAGAAAATCATGAGTTTTTTTTTTAGCAAAAAAATTTGATTTAATCACATGATTAAATCAATCTCATTTAATCAATGCCAACCCTGCCGCGAAAGGTGGAGATGAATGAAGTAGAGGGCAGAAAGAATGAAAGGAGATGCGGCATAGTTGCAATGGATGAAGAGAAGAATGTAGCAGTACACGGGAAGAATGAAAGAAGGAAACGTCACGGTTGCGAAAGGTGAAGAGAAGAATGAAGTGGTGAAGAGAAGAATGAAATGGTGAAGAGAAGAATGAAGTGGTGAAGAGAAGAATGAAATGGTGAAGAGAAGAATGAAGAGATGAAGAATGTAACAGCTGGGATGAAGAATGAAGTAAAGAAAGATGTCGAGGCAGAGAAAGATGGAGAGAAGAATGATGTGGTGAGGATGAAGAATGAGATAATACGATACGTCATTCTAGAGAGGGTGTTTGAAGCACGCCCTTGGAATACCTAGCATGTATTCACTCTCCCACCACCCACCACCCTCACGCACACACACACACACACACACACACACACTACCAATGACACGTCCATCCTCTCTCTCTCTCTCTCGAACAAATGCATGTATGTATGTACCTAGGTAATACTCCCTCTCTCTCTCATTTCCTAACCCTGATAACAAGATCACTGGCGTCACCCCTTCATGGCCACACCCCGTTCTCCTCCGTCTTTTTCGCCCACCCTTTCCGGCCCCCTCTCTCTCCCCGCTGTGTGTGTTATACGGCTCAGTCTGCGGGTGTGGGCGAATGGCAGTGGAAGCAGGTATATAAATGATGCTGGACAGAGACTTGCAATACTTCTCCATGCAGGTAATTCGACCAGGCTTATTATGAGGCCGGAGTGAGTCTCCTTGGTTACTAGTCAAATCCACCGTCCAATAAGAGTACGCTTGGTTTTGAAGTTAGGGATCTTCGTCAGGTCACACCACACCACATTACACCACAAACCATACCACACCACACTTCACCACACCACCACACACACCACACCGAGCCACACATCACCACAGCACACCACACCGCGCCACATTTCACCACACCACACCACCTCCCCCCACCCCATCCCACCCCACACTCCACCCCACCACATCGTCCTCCCCCCCCTCTCAGCGAGTGAAGGGCGTATCAGGGATGAGTGTACTTCCAGGAACTACGCGTGACTCTTGCAGCATCAATCGCTTACGTGACGGCATTACGCTACGCCACTGGGGGGGGGGGGTTTACGCGGATATTGTACAACGGAGTACATAAGAACATTCCGAAGGTTACGATACTCTGAACAACGAGAGAGATTACGATTGAAGTATATGGGGGTTGGGGAGGGCGTAATTCTTTTTCCTTAGCGATTTATTATGTGTATTCGGTGTCTGTCTGTCTGTCAGTCTGTCTGTCTGTCTCTCTCTAATACTTCTTCCTTTGCGATTAATTTTCCACACTACCTAAGTCTCTCTCTCTCTCTCTCCCTCCTTCTTCTTCTTCTTCCTTCGCGATTAATTCTACACTACAGTAACCTCTCTCTCTCTCTCTCTCTCTCATACTTCTTCCTTTGCGATTAATTCTACACCACCACAGAAACCCCTCTCTCTCTCTCTCTCTCTCTCTCTCTCTCACGTACTGACAGAGGATGTAATGAGGTATGTGTATAAGAATTTCTAGGTCGACATGTTCTCTAGTTCAGCAGCTGCAGTGTTTTGAAATTTGGTATTTTGTGATGTATATGAGAGGAATGAGACTGTGGTGGGGGCTGGGGTTTGGGGCAGTTTGTGGGTGTTAGCGGTAGGGTGAGGGGGGGGAGGAGGGAGAGGGGATGGAACAGGAGTGGGAGTGAAGGGAAGGGAGGCTGGGATCGGTAGAGAGGGGGGGGAGGTGTATGGTGGGGATGGGGGATGTGAGGGGGGGGGATAAGGGTTGTTTGTGGTGAGGTGAGAAGGGGGAAGGGGGTGTGGGGATGAAAGGGGAATGAGGGTGAGGGGAGGGGAGATGAGATCGGTGGAGGGGGGTGGTGTTTGGTAGGCCTGAGGGAAGGAAAGGGGGGGGGAGTGCATTCACAGATGTATGTCGCGGTTCCCCGTCTATGCTTCTCAGTACGTCAGTCGCAGTTTACAGGGTCACTCTTATCCAGTAGGCTACGTACCTTCACAGTTCTTCACAATTTCCACCTGATGACTCTCACGCCCTTCCCCTTACCTGAAAAAGAAAATAAATAAATAAATAAAACTCACACTCTTGCTTACTTGTGAGTTTGTTTCTTCTCGTTTTTTCATCTTTTTGTTTTTTTTCCCCTTCCCTGGGGTGTAAAACTGGATTATATTTATCTTTTGTTATTTAGTGCCAATGACCTTTGGGCTAATGGTATGCTGCCAGATGCTCCAATTAACCAGTCAGTCACTCATTCAAGCTATCAATCATGCAGTCAATCACAATTTGGCAATCTCAATCAACCAATCAATCACAAATAAGCACAATCACTCAATCAATCATCTTCTCTAATCCTTATCCTCTCCAGCATCTTTTCCTAAAAAAGAATTAAAATGTTTTCCTCTATTTTTCCTGATGTCAATGAATATAATTTTCTTCTCCTGGAGAGAGAGAGAGAGAGGAAACACATAATAAAGTGGTTACAAGACTTCCTAAGCAAAGTTCTTCAAGGACCGTATTCTCGTAGGTCCAGGCGGTTCCTTAACACCTTTTCTTAAGCGATTTATCTTCCTTATCCTTGGCATTCCGTTTGTTCTTTAAACTTTTTGATTCCCTCACATTATTATTATTTTTTTTTCCAGTCCAAATACTGCAAGGCGATTTCATTCAATATTTACACACACACACACACACACACACACACACACACACACACGAGACACACATAAACTGATAAGATAGGGATGCCAGGGACCTACTAACCCATGGCACTACGCACCCCAGAATAGTGTCAACAAGAAGTGCGGGGACCAAAGTTAGTCTACTATTCTACTACTACTACTACTACCTCCACTCTACTCCACACTATTCCACTCCGTCCACTCCACACTTGGGTCATGCCCGTTACTTTCCTCCCTGACAAATCATCACACAGGGAATCGAATCATCTACGGCCAGAGAAACATACCAAGCCTCTCTCAGCTTAGGAATATCAAAGAGGGAATCATCTATGGCCAGAGAAACACCAAGCCTCTCCCAGCTTAGGAATATCAGAGAATATCTATGGCCAGAGAAATATACCAAGCCTCTCTCAGCTTAGGAAGATCAGAGAGAGAATCATCTATGGCCAGAGAAACACCAAGCCTCTCCCAGCTTAGGAATATCAGAGAATATCTATGGCCAGAGAAATATACCAAGCCTCTCTCAGCTTAGGAATATCAAAGAGGGAATCATCTATGGCCAGAGAAACATCAAGCCTCTCCCAGCTTAGGAATATCAGAGAATATCTATGGCCAGAGAAATATACCAAGCCTCTCTCAGCTTAGGAAGATCAGAGAGAGAATCATCTATGGCCAGAGAAACATATCAAGCCTCTCTCAGCTTAGGAAGATCAGAGAATATCTATGGCCAGAGAAATATACCAAGCCTCTCTCAGCTTAGGAAGATCAGAGAATATCTATGGTCATAGAAACATACCAAGCCTCTCCCAGCTTAGGAATATCAGAGAATATCTATGGCCAGAGAAATATACCAAGCCTCTCTCAGCTTAGGAAGATCAGAGAGAATCATCTATGGCCAGAGAAACATATCAAGCCTCTCTCAGCTTAGGAATACGAGAGAGAGAGAATCATCTATGGCCACAGACACATACCAAGCCTCTCTCAGCTCAGCAATATTAGTCAGCAAGGGGAAGTGGAAAGTACAAGAGGTTAATTATAAGGTGGACTTTCGCCTCTGATTGTGACTGATAAGCTGTTTGTTTTTCTTCCCCGTCAACCCTATCAAGACGTGAAACACCTTACTCTTATCACCTTGTTACTGCCAGGTGATATCATTTACCTTGTGTGTGTGTGTGTGTGTGTGTGTGTGTGTGTGTGTGTGTGTGAGAGAGAGAGAGAGAGAGAGAGAGAGAGAGAGAGAGAGACCAAGGGCTCGATCTTAAAGACGTGACTGGAGGCGTTATGATCACGTTCTGGTATCACGTGACCTAAAGGCAGCGAGGGAGGGAAAGGGGGGGTCACGTATATGTAATGGGATAACTAGCCTAGCCACGGGTCCCTACGCCTGAGAGGAAAATGGGGCTGGCTGTTGCTGCTGTCTTTCCATGTTTTTTCAGTAATTGGGGTTGGCTGTTGCTGCTCCTTCACTTGCCCTATGGCGTAATAAGTGATGCAAGAAGTATAGTGCTTTTATCTCAACTTGGCTCAGATTTGCGTCCTTCTGCATCTATTTCACGTGGCCCAGTGGCAGAAAAACACTGCAACCCTAAACCCTTCCCACTGCACTTCTTCGTGACTAGCATCATATTCTAGCGTTAATCTCCTTTTACAACTCAGTATTCAACATGGAGAGATGGCAATTTTAGGCCAAGTTAGAGTAAAGAGGGAGGGAGGGAAGAAAGGGAAGGAAGCAAAGAAGAAAGGAAGGCCGGAAGGATTGATGGAGGGAAGGAAGGAAGGAAGGAAGGAGGGAAGGATGGAAGGGAGGAAGGAAGGATGGAAGGGAAGGGAAACGAAAGCAAAGGAAAGGAAGGAAGGAAAGGGAAGGAAGGAAGTGTTGTCATATACCCTGATGTGACGTGGTGGTGCTGGTAGGGTGCAGGAAGGAAGGGAGGAAGTAAGGTAGGAAGGAGGAAGGAAGGAAGGAAGGAAGTGTTGTCATATACTCTGATGTGACGTGGTGGTGCTGGTAGGGTGCAGGAAGGAGGCTGCCAACACTGTGCCAACACTAGAACCACCTTACTATGCCAACAACAGATATAATCCAGCGAAAAGGCACTCTCTCTCTCTCTCATCATTAATAGTAGTAGTAGTAGTCTAGTATTGATGTGTATTTTCCTAGTCCACTCTCTCTCTCTCTCTCTCTCTCTCTCTCATCATCATCATCATCATCATCATCATCATCATCAATTGTAGTAGTAACAATATTCGTGTGTATTTTCCGAGTCCTCTCTCTCTCTCTCTCATTAGTAGCAGTGTAATATTTATGTGTATTAGGCTAGTCCTCTCTCTCTCTCACCTTAACTGCTGGATACTTTAATCTCTCTCACTACAGAATTATCTCACAAATTTCCAGTCTTTTCCAGAGTGTTAGGATGCAATACCATTTTCACTCCAACCTGGCCTAAAACTGCCATCTCTCTCTCTTTAACACTGATTCGTAAAACGATATGAACAGTAGAATGTGGTGCTAGTCACGAAGAAGTGCTAGGGAAAGGATGTGGGGCTGTGGTATTGCCTTAGTCTGCCACTGAACTACGTGACATGAGCTGCAAAAGGACGAAAATCTGGGCCAAGTTAAGGTGAAGGAATTAGTGTTTTTCTTTTCTCTCTCAGACTAACGTATTCTCCTACTTTACAATCTCTCTCTCTCTCTCTCTCTCTCATCTTTCTAGCCTGCAAATTCAGAGTTCCTTCCTTCCAAGATGAACAGAAGTAATTAGCTTTCATGTATATAGCAGATGATAATAATAATAATAATAAAATGAATAACAACAACAATAATAATAACAACGATAATAGTAATAATAATAATAATAGTAATAATAATAACAATAATAATGTCAGGCGCAAGACAAAAAGACACTTTTAGGAAGTCGTGGTGCCGAGAGGTTAAACCAAAACAAAACAAGAAACAGGTGCCATGTCACAGCAAACCCGTCCCCGGCAGTCATTTTAGTGGTGACGTCTAAACACAACAGGATATCTAGTCAAAGATGTCACATATCAAATTTGGAGTAAATCGGGTGAAAATTGACGATTTTATGTCCATTTGAAATTTTAGGCCCGACCCACCTGACACTGACCCCCCTACCGCTAACTGGGGGGTGACCCCCCTGATGTAATGAGGCATGTTATAGGATGCAGATTTGAAAGATACACCTTTAGGTTTTGGTTTTATGTCGATGTGACGAATTAGAAAGGAGTTATGGCGAGAAAATGTTTTTTTTTTTTTTTTTTTTTTTTAAGCCTACAGCCTGGGCCTTGGCTCAATTTGGCCCAAAAGTTAATGAGGTGATCAGAAGGTCACAGGCCATCATCCTTGTAATTTTAGTCAAAATCGCACCAGTGGATTTCGTGTAAAGTTGTTAACAGACAGACTGACAAACAGACACAGAAAGACAAACGGACAGACAAACCGAGTGTAAACAATAGCCGTGTCCGCCTTACTGAACACCGCTGAGCCAACACAAACAGCAAGATAAATAAATAAAATGAATGTAAACGATGTGGGAGAGTATGTATGGGAGGGGAAGATGGGGGAGGGGAGAGAAATGGAAGGGGTATGGATGAGACAGAGACGCGATGTGAAAACGGGAGGAAGGAAGGAAATAAGAAAAAGAAAGGAAGGAGGGAAGGGAAGGGAAGAAGGAAGGAAAGAAGGATGGAAGGAAGAGGAGGAAGGAGGGAGGAGCAACAGAGTAGCGGGGAGAAGGGGTAATGTGGAACGGAAGGAGCCATATAGAGGAACAGAAGAGACAGGAGTTTGGGGAGAGAAAGGAATGGAAGGAGAAAAGACGAAGGAAGGAAGGAAGGAAGAAGTGGAGGTGACAGAAGAGAGAGAGAGAGAGAGAGAGAGAGAGAGAGAGAGGACGTGACCTCTGAACAGAGTTGAGGGAGGGGAGGGAGTCAGCTGGGATTGCGTCATGTTGTATCCTCCTCCCTCTTCCCTCCCTCCCTCCCTCCCCCTTTTGCAACTAACTGGTTCTGCTCCTGCTGGGTATTTTCCTGCTTCCTACTCACCTACTGCTCTCGCTCTAACTCATCTCATCCTGTTTTCCTTCCTCTTCAACCTGTTTCCTTTTATTTTTTTTAACTCTAGCCTGTTCTAGCTCATTTGAGAGAGAGAGAGAGAGAGAGAGAGAGAGAGAGAGAGAGAGAGAGGGAGGGAGAGAGAGACTGGGGAAATATACAGGGAATATTATTTGGATTATGAAGGAAATTATGAAAGCCATGAGTGGGCGACAGAGGGAGGGGAAGATGGAGGAAATTGAGAGGAAACTGAGAGGAGGGAGGAAATGATGCAAGGAGAGGGGAAGGGAGGGAGGGAGGAGGAGGGAGGGAGGAAAGTAGAGGAGGAGGGGGGGGAGAAAAAAAAAGTGAGAGACAGAAAGACAACTGAGAAGAGGGAGGGGGAGAGGAAATGATGTAAAGGAGAGAGAGGGGGAGGTGTAGAATGGGGATATGGGTGGAGGGAGGTAGAGGGGAGGGTGGAGGGAAGTAGAGAGGAGGGGTGGAGGGACGGAGGGAGGAATGTAGAGACTGGAGGAAGCACCTGCCTCTTCGCCTGAACTACTGGGTTGTGTGTGAGTCATGTGGGACTTAAAGATCAGCTGTTTGACCCTGTACACACACACACACACACACACACGTTTACAAAAACATATACGACATAAACACACAGACACACACAAATATACAAGAACATATACCACACACACACACACACAGCCATAAATCTACCTACGTGCACTCACCTGTCCAACACACGAATTTTCCTACTTTCCCTAAAAAATTATATATTACTAATCCTTATATTAACCACTGATCCTTAGTAATAGTAGTAGTAGTAGTAGTAGTAGTAGTAGTAGTAGTAGTAGTAGTATTGTTTACTTTATGTGGAAGTATGTCTGTTTAGCACTTCATTATTATTACTATTATTATCATTATCATTATTATTATTATTATTATTATTATTATGTGGAGGTACCTGCCCATTTATGTACTCATGTCTACCTCTTATTATTATTATTATTATTATTACAACTCGGCATTTGAGGGAGAGATTTTTGGCCAATTCCCATTAAAAAAAAAGGCATAGCACTTTCTTCACCTGAGGAAAATAAAGGTAAATAATAATAATAATAATAATAAAGAAAAATAAATCTCCATCTCAACACAAAATCTCTCCAACTCTCTCTCTCTCTCTCTCTCACTCTCTCTCTCTCTCTCTCTCTCTCTCAACAGCACATGGACTTTCGACCCGAGATAGGCGACGTGCATGTTGATAAAGCCCAACACTCATTCACATACTATCTCACTCGCTTTACTCTCTCATTCTCTCTCTCTCTCTCTCTACCATTCATTCACACACTCCCTCACTCTCTCTACTCACTCACTCTCTCTCACGTTACTCTCTCACTCCCTCACTCACTTCAACCCACATTAGGCAAAGCGAAAGAATTGTCACCTGGGAATGAGGCACGGCAAGAAATTCATAATAGGTAAGGTGTGTGTGTGTGTGTGTGTGTGTGTGTGTGTGTGTGTGTGTGTGTGTGTGTGTCAGAGAGAGAGAGAGAGAGAGAGAGGGGGGGGGACAAAGATTGCACGCATAACTCCGGTAAACACTGGACAATTTCGTCTCTCTCTCTCTCTCTCTCTCTCTCTCTCTCTCTCTCTCTCCCAGATGTTTAAATAATGAAATAAATTATGCCCTATCACCACCACCACCACCATCATCATCATCATTATTATTATTATTATTATTAAGTTTCTTACAGAGTCCCCCAGTTTTATTATTATTATTATTATCATTATTATTACTATTATTCTTACACAAAGTCCCCCCCCCCCAGTTTCGCCCCTCCATCTTGTGACATTCACACCTGCTCACGGGGAAATTCAAATCCTTCTAAATTACCTGGAAGAAGAGGAAACTAGAGACACAGGTACATCCCCACACCTGAACGAAAACATAAGGGAGAAGCCGAAGCATCTGAAACACCCAGTGGTAAAGAGACGGGTGGTTCACTGCGTTTCGTCAGCTGTCAATTTCTTTCAGACGGAACTCAAAATACTGGGGAGCGATGGCCTTGCACAGAACTGAACCCCAAGAGGTGACAGGAGGAAGGTTCGATCCTACAATGCCACCCAGCGAAGGTAGCCTGGTCACCTACCCCTATTGGACTGCCCTAGCCTAGCCCCGGGACCCTACGCCTCAAATGGGGTTAAATGGATCTGGCATTTTTTTACCAATCTTGGTTTGCTGATAATAGAGGTTTACTTATGGCTGAGAATAAGAATGAAGATGATGATGATGATGATGATGATGAGGAGGAGGAGGAGGAGGAGAAAGGGGAAGAGAATGACGATGATGATGATGATGATGATCATGATGATGATGAGGAGGAGGAGGAGGAAGAGCAGGAGGATATATGAAGAGGAGAAGGAAGAGGGGGAGAAGGAAGAGGAGGCAAATGATGATGATGATGATGAGCAGGAGGAGGAAGAGGGGGGAGGAGGAAGAAACAACAAAACGATAATGATGGTGATGAGAAGAAGGAAGAGGAGGAGGAAGAGGAGGAAGGGGAGGATAATGAAGATGCAACTGTAAAAGAACACAGCATTTCAACGCCCAGTGTTCTTCTCTGCCTAGGAGTGAACTTCCTACATATATAAAACAAGTCATTTTGTATCACGAGAATTATCTTATGTAAACGGTTTTAGTAAAGGGTAATCATACTACAAACAGAGGCACACAACTCGTAACAAACACACGCATCAATATTTACACACACACACACACACACACACACACTCCTAAACCAAGACACCCTCACACACCTACACAAACTTTCACACGGATGTTCACTTTCACACACACACACGTACGTACACGCGTATACCTGCTCGTCCCCATGAATCATTGTACAAGTCTTACACACACACACACACACACACACACACACAAATCACCAAACATGACTTTCACATGCGCTCTTGACCCCAGACACATACATGGACATAATTGCTGATACAGACGCAATAAACACACGTACACACACACGCACAAAAGGAATGGTCTGGTATTTCCACCTTGCTCAATGCTGCGGCACCCCTCCTTCTCCCCCTCCCCTCCCCCCGCCCACTCACCTCCCCTTCCCCTCCTCCCCCCAGCCGTCCCCAGGCCTCCCAGCATCCTCATAGCCTCCCCTCCTCCCTCCCTGCAAGTCCGCACCCTGCCCGCTGATTAAAAAGAGAGCAGTGGGGAGCGTGAGAGAGGAGGAAGGGGGAGAGCGGGAGGGAGGGTTGTGGGGAGGTTGTGGTGCTACAGTGAGAGTGAGGGGCACGTCGTACGGCTGGCACGCATGCACGGCAGGGCTGGCCTCACATGTGGCGCATCACGGCCAGGCCGCCAGTAAACAACCTGCCGCGGTGCAATACGCAGCTTGCGCCGCTGCCGCTGCCGCCACCACGCTCCCTCACCCGACCACTGACTCCGCTGCGGCCCCTCACCTCGCCACCCACCCTGCCCTCACCTGGCTTTGCCGCCGCCTGGCCCCGCCGCCCGGAGCGCCGCGGCGCGAGGTGACGCAGTGCCGCCTGCCGCCCTGCCATGGTGCCAGTCAATGAGTGTTGCCTAGTGACACGGCCGCCCTGCGCGTAAACACCCGGGTCACTCAGTCAGTGAAGCTGCCGACGTCGCCGCGTGAGGTGGTGTGCCGCCGGTGCCAGGTGTGCCGCCAGTGCCCCGCCAGGCGTGTGTGAGACTGTGTGCGTGCTAGTGGGACAGGTGATGGTGTCACGGCCGGGGCGCGGGGCGGGCAGTACCATGGCCATGCACAACCATAACACTCAGGCCAAGACGTGGGTCAAGACGCACTACGAGCGTCATCCTGACGGAGTGGTGGCCAAGGCTGTTATGTACAAGCACTATGAGGACTATTGTCGTAGTGTGGGCCGCAATATTATGGAAACAAGTATATTTGGCCGTGTAGTGAAGAGTGTGTTCCCTGACGTGACAATCAGAAGGCTGGGAGGTCGTGACAATCTCAAGTACTACTACTGCGGCATCCAGGCCAAGGAGTCGTCACCATACGCCGCAGACAACGCCACCACCACCAGGCCAAAGCGCCGCCTCAGGAAGAGGGAAGCGCCCATCGACAAGACAGAGGTTCAGCGGTGTCTGCTGTGGATTTACCAGAACTACAACACCAGTCCAGACGGCTGTACGCCCCGCACGGACATGTACGACCGCTATGTGGTGGAGTGCACGGGAGCGGCGGGTGAGCCTCTGAGTATGCAGCACTTCGCCATGGTGCTGAGCCACGCCTTCCCAGTCAGCACTCGCCGCCATCGCAGCGCCCCTCGCAGCAACCACCAGAAATTTTACTACGGCGTGCAGGAGCGGCCCGCCCCCCTGCCTCTGGACTCAGGCCCGCCCAACCTGCTGGCGGCCGTGGAGGAGATGTTCAGCAACGGTAAGCTGTGTTACCGCGAGGAGAATGACGACGACGACGACGATGATGACGAGGACCTCAGTTGCCGCAGTCCCGTGTCGGACACGTCTGAGGGCTCGCTGCGGGACTCCAACACACCTCTGGCTGCAGAGGCGCTGCCCCACCAGCACTACCTCGCACCATACATCAAGTCGGAGCCTGTCGAGCCCGTCGACTACAGCCTCCAGCACCTGCGACTCAAGGACGAGCCCCAGGACGATGACTACATTGTGAAGGAGGAACCGGAGGAGCCACTAGACCTACACGTGCCGCGGCAGCAGCTGCAGGAGCAGTCCTCCCCACAGCCACAGGCCAAGGCCAGGAAGATATACAAGCCCCGCTTCCACTGGCAGGGTGAGGACGATGACGACGACGACGACGATGATGACGATCGGTACATGGGTCCGTCCATGCAGCTGGAGTGGGAGGAGGAGCTGCGGCAGTGGGTGCTGAGCACGCTGCAACACAGCCCCGGCAGCTGTGTCAATAGGGACCAGTTGTACATGTTGTACGAACAGAGCAGCAATGACCAAGGCAGCACCGTGATGCCGCTCAGTGAGATGGACCAGATGGTGCTGGGGCTGTTCCCCGGGGTGGTGACGGAGATCAGGCCGCCCCAGGCCACCTTTTACCGCGGGGTGCGGGTTGCCCCGGAGTCCCCACTGTATGGCCACGTGCAGGAGCTGCCCCTTCCACACAGCCGCCTTCAGCCTGACATGCCCATGGACGCCTACATGCACCCCGCCCACCTCCAACATTCCACCATGGAACTGTCGCCGCCACGAGCGGCAGCTCTCAGGGTGTCGCCCATCTCGCTGCACGACGAAGACGATGACGGCGGCGAAGAGAGGTGGGGCGAGGACTTCCAGGGTGGTGGCGGGGCTGGGTTGGGGCCGGGGCAGGACGAACACGGCACACCAGAGGTGCTGAGGGACGGCAAGTACTACCTCAGAATGTGGCTCACCGATAACTTTGAGTCCGTACCAGATTCTTGTGTTTTGAAAGCCGATGCGTACCGTCACTACGAGGAGTACGCGCGCTCCATCAAGCAGACGCCCTTTGAGATGAACGTGTTTGGCAAGATAGTGAGACAAGTGTTCCCGAAGGTGAGCATCAGGAGGCTGGGTGGCCGCGTCAAGCCCCAGTACCACTACTGCGGCATTGCGGTCAAATCCACCAGTCCACTCTTCCAGTACATGAGTGGCAAGGACCCCGCACAGCGGTCACGTAAGAAAGAGATCGCCACGGACAATCGCAGTGCCGAGGTGGTAATTGAGTGGCTGCGTAGTAGCTACATGCCGGGCAATGACCGAATAATTATGAAGAGCGCTGTGTTCAACAACTACTGCGCCTATTGCAAGTCCATCAATGAGAACCCAGTGACACTTAACTATTTTGGCAAGCTGGTGAAACACTGCTTCCCCAACGTGGAAGTGCGTAAGTGTGGGGGTCGCAGCGAGCCCACCTGGTACTACTATGGTCTCTTCCCACGCGGCCCCCAGCCCCCCGCCACCAGCCCTGTGCCCATCTGCGTGGGGGGCGCCTCCCCCGTCCCCGTCACGCACTACGGGTCGCCCTCCATGCTGCAAGCAGTGCTGGGGCAGCAGGCGGGGCTGGGGCAGTCCCCACACATGAGCCGACGCTCCCCCTTCCCAGCATCGCCAGGCGAGGCTGGCCTGGAGGCGTACTCCGACCCCCTGGCCTCACACTGCCCCGGCGAGGAGCTGCGGCGCCGCGTGCTGGCACCCTCGCCCTACGAGGCGGGGGACGTGCCCACAGACACGCTGTACTCTCGCTCTCCTGGGGACACCTCGGCACAGTTTTGCCGGTCGCCGGGTGACACAGGCTACTCCCGCTCCTCAGCAGACCTGGGGTACTGCCGCTCCCCCGGCGACACCCACACCCAGTACTGCCGCTCCCCGCACCTGCTGGAGGCTGAACCGCTGCACCCGCTGGAGGGGGACGGTGCTGGCCGCTACTCCCCCGCCGACACCTTCACCCACCAACACTCCCCCATCGCCTCCCCCGCTGCGCCGCGGCCCCGCTCCTCCCTGGTGGACGTCTCCGGTATGGGCCCCGCGCAGCACCAGGCCCACAAGCGCCTCAAGGGGCCACTCTCCGCCCCTGGCCCTCACCTGGGACCACAACACCACCCTGATCCCTACCACACCTTCGCCGAGGGTTCCCTGGACTGACCTACGCCCCCCCACGGGTGAGTCACTGGGGGGGGGGGACGGGAGGAGGGGAGGGACGAGGCAGTAATATCTAGATAGGTTTGGGGGGGGGGGACGGGAGACGAGGCAGTCTTAGGAAGTTAGGTGATAGAAATGACTAACTTCAGATCTGAGAGAAAACGTTTGTGGCTGGGGGTAACTGTCCTTTAGCACCACGTAAACACACACACACACACACACACACACACACACACACACACACACACACACACACACACACACACACACACACCTTCCCAAACTAGGTAACCACGCGGGCAAAACACGACAGGTAGCGCGAAAGGCCAAAAAGAAAAAAAAGTCTTCTCAAGCACATCAATAAAAGCTAAAGATAATAAAGAGGGCGAGAAATATTAATAAAGACACAGCATCACGTTTTAAACCCTTTCAGCTCGAGGGCGTAGGGTCCTCTTTACTCTCCCTATCACAAAAGAGTCCAATAAAGCCCCATTCGCCTCCTTTACTTCCTTTCCTACCCTCCCGTTGAGTAAAACCGTCTGGGATAAGCAGGTGAAATGAAGTTGCTACGTCACCAGTCTGAAAGGATTAAAGGTGGGGAAAATAGTAAAGGAGGGAGAAGGGAAGGAGGGAAAGGGTATGGAAGGGAAGTAAAAATGGTAGTAAGGAAAGATGTGTGGAAGGGAGAGGAATGAGGGAAAGGATCCGCAGGGAGATGTGAGGGGAAACGGCAGGGAGGAGAAAGGGAGAGAAAGAAGGAAGACTGTGGAGGCAATGAGGAAAAAACTAAGTAGCTTGAGGAGGAAGGGGGAAGATTTTAATAGAGGGTGAAGGAACAGGAGGAAAGATGAAGGAAGGCGTAGAAGAAAGGGGGAGAGAGAGAGAGAGAGAGAGAGAGAGAGAGGGTACGTCGGAAGAAAGAGGTGAGGGGAAGAGATGGATGGGGTGGGGAAGGGTCCAGAGAGAGAGAGAGAGAGAGAGAGAGTTTTAAAGCCCCCCTCTGCCAGATCGATAGTACCCAGGATGACCCAGTATGCCGGCAGTTGCTAGGTTACTATCACCACTACACCACCCACATCACCACTACACCTCGGCTACTGTCACCACTACCACTCCACACCACTATACTACCATCATCACTACCACTCCACACCACCATATTAGCAGTAACACCCCCCCTACTACTACTATTACTACTACTACTACTATTACTACTGCAACTACTACTACTACTACTACTATTACCCGACTATCTACCTCCATCCCGTGACCTCTGACGCAAGTAACATGACTATCCGCTACTACCCTACGGAGCATAGTCACTCTCCCCACTCCCCCCGCCCCCGGATAGCGATAGTTCGACCACTACTATTTCAGCTGACTATTTTGGTGTACTTGAGTGGTATCATTTGATGTCTTGATAGTCTACTACTCATGATAGTTATTTTTCTTTTTTTCAGTATTTCTCTCTCTCTCTCTCTCTCTCTCTCGTTATTTTTTTTGTTTTTCTCAGTAATTGGTATGTTTAAATCTCTCCCTCTCTCTCTCTCTCTCTCTCTCTCTCTCGTATATTTATCAGGACTATTCTTCCCACACAGAGCCCTGCTGTGATAGTGCGTTCGTCTGTGTGTATGTGCTGCCCTGGAGGACCAACATCGCGGATCAGAGGCCTCATTCGGAGTTCCAAGATGGCGGAACACGCCTTCAAGGAGGTCCAAGATGGCGGAACACGTCTTCAAGGAGGTCCAAGATGGCGGAACATGTCTTCAAGGAGTTCCAAGATGGCGGAACACGCCTTCAAGGAGGTCCAAGATGGCGGAACACGCCTTCAAGGAGTTCCAAGATGGCGGAACACGTCTTCAAGGAGTTCCAAGATGGCGGAACACGTCTTCAGGGAGGTCCAAGATGGCGGAACACGTCTTCAGGGAGTTCCAAGATGGCGGAGCACGTCTTCAAGGAGCTCCAAGATGGCCGACTCGGGGAAAATGATACGTTCCATTTCCGAGAAGTAATGCGGACCAGTGAATTACCGTAAACAAACAAACAGTAAACAATAAAAACAATAACGTTACCCAGGAGAATAATTAACGTGCAGTCCTGGCGTAACGTCGATCTACTGGGAATTTATTTTGCACAAGAGTACTGGGAAATACCGGTAGGGGAAGAAAAAAAAACACTGATATACCCGGGCTGTGGACTGGTATAAGCCCGGTGTGTCCTTTCTACCCGACGGAGGAAATACTTATACTTAATTTATGAGGAAGAAAATGGGTGACGTTTCCAGGCAGGACTACAGTAAAAAAATAAAGCCTGTGGAATTAAGTAACAACATACCAATAGGTCTGTGCTCCTTCTGTGCCTAATCTACGAATGCTCCCCCTTGTGCCTCGTGGAAATGCGACCCCCCGTTAAAATGCTACCCCCCAGAGTTAAAATGTTACCCCCAGTTGAAAATATCCCCGTCAAATTTGCACCCCCCTGTTAAAATGCTACCCCCCATTAAAATGCTACCCCCAGTTGAAAATATCCCCGTCATATTTGCACCCCCATGTTAAAATATTACGCCCATAAAATTTTCACCCCCCGTTAGAATGTCACCCCCGTAATATTTTCACCTCCGTTCAAATGTTACCCTCGTGAAATTTCAACCCCTGTCAAATATTACCCGTGAAATTATTACCCTCACTGAATTCATACCCCACTGCATTTCCAACTAATTCCATAGAGTTCAACCCAATATTAAATTCTACTTTGTCATACACCTACCCCCCCATGTGAATGCAACCCCCCCACATAAGATATTAACCCCCCCCACCTCCCACCCTGTGTATATGCAAACCCACTGTCTCGTGAAACTTGTACCTCTTGTGAAAATGCTACCCCCGTGCCTTGTGAAAGTGTTACCCCCGTGATAATAATACCCTCCTCCCCTCGTGAAGACAATACCCCCCTCGTGAACTCCCTACCCTCTGAGTCCTGTGATATTTATGCCGCGGAAGACAATGAAGGGATGAGAAAGGAAGAAAGGGAGAAGGAATATGAGGGAGGGGATGAAGACGAGCAGAGGAAGGTGACGAAAAGAAACGGAAATTGGACCAAATGGAGTAGAAAAGAAAATGTTCGAAAGATAAAAAACAAAAACAATGAGGGAGAGAAAATCTGAACACGAAGCAATTAGGAAGATGATGAAAGACGAGGGAAAAGCAATGAAAGACGAGGGAAAAATGTGGTTAAGGAAAGACACTTGTATGCAGAAAACGAAGTGCATGTGTGTGTGTTTGTGTATAAAAAAAAACAGACGCAGCGCAAGTGACTTAAGTATCGCAAGACATAGCATATTCCTGAAATAAATGAATAATGCATAAAATGAAAGCCTAGACAATTATTTTTTAGCATGTAAGTAGGAGGGGGAGACAAATAATGCGTGGCTATTTTTTTGCGATAGATATTTTTTTGCCCGCCACACGAAGGGAGAGTTAGATAGATAAAAAAAACATGAGAGTCTGTGATAGATAATTTACTATACTTTACTATGAACGCCCTTGTATCGAGGGTCTAGAGTGGAGACCATATGTTGCTGTGTGTCAAAGTGATGTATTTTGTTAAGCTCTTAATCCCTGATCTTACCTACCTACCTACCTACCTGCTAATTCCACTTCCTACTTACCTACCTACCTTCCTTCCTTCCTACCTACCTTCTAATTCCACTTCCTACTTACCTACTAACCTTCCTACCTTGTACTTCCACTTCCTACCTACCTACCTAATCTGTACTTCCACACCCCACTCATTTACCCACCTGCCTTATTCTCCCTGATAACTTCCTCATCCTCACCCTCCATCCCTTCCTCCTCACCTTCTCCTCATCCTCCCTCCCTCCCTCAAACCCCATTGGTACCATATCCTCGCACTCCCTCATCCTCCCTCCCCACCTCCCTCATTCTCCCTGCCTCCCCTTCTTAATTTTATACTCCCCCAACTCCTCGCTCCCATACCCTCCCCACCTCTCCCCCAGTCTCCCTCCCTCACTCTCCCAACCTCTCCTCACTCTTCCTCCCTCCCTTATACTCCCTTCTCCCCCCCCTCATACCAGATACAAAAGGGGAACCAATATGTGTGTTAAAAGAGAAAGAGAGCAGAGAGGAAAGACCATAGATACCACCTCCCTCTCTTCATTCCCTCCCTCCCTCTCTCTTTCTCTCTCTCTTTGGAAATATTATCTTCTCTCTCCCTCCCCCTTCCTCCTCCTCCATCTCTCCTCTTCTCCCCTCTCTCCTCCACTTCCTTTATGGTCTCCCTCCCTCCCATCCCCCCTCTTTCTCAATGTTCCTCCTCCCTCCCACAAAGGGATAGTAAGAAAGGGAGAAGAAAGAGGAGGAGGAAAACTAGGTTGGATGCGGCGAGGGAGAGAGAAAGGGGAGGAAAAAGGGAGAGGAAAATGAGAAATAAAAACCGGAAGAGGAAAGACGCTTAGAAGGGGGGGAGGGTGGAAGAAGAAAGACCATAAAGGGAGGGGAAAGTAAAGGTAAATGGACATCAAAAAGGGGAAGAAAAAGGGAGGAAAGGGAGGAGAAAAAGGGAACAAAATAAGAATAACATACAATGAAAATGGATGCCTAAAAAAAAAAAAGGGAGGAAAGGGGAAAGGGAGAGAAAAAAATGAGGTGTTCGAGATAATGAGAGAGAGAGAGAGAGAGAGAGAGAGAGAGAGAGAGAGAGAGAGAGAGAGAGGTGTTCACTGTTAACTTATTCTATTTATTATGGAAGGTTTACTTTTGTACTCTCACTCCGGAAATAAAGGGTTGAGATCAGACCCACGGTGTTTTACTGCTCCCGTGTGTGTGTGTGTGTGTGTGTGTGTGTGTGTGTGTGTGTGTGTGTGTGTGTGTGAAGAAAGGCTGCACAGAAAATACAACGTGCGAGTGTGTGTGTGTGTGTGTGAAGAAAGGCTGCACAGAAAATACGTGTGTGTGTGTGTGTGTGTGTGTGTGTGTGTGTGTGTGTGTGTGTGTGTGAAGAAAGGCTGCACAGAAAATACGTGTGTGTGTGTGTGTGTGTGTGTGTGTGTGTGTGTACTCTGTGAATGACTATATCTACACAAACAGGAAGGAAAAGAGCACGAGGAAAACCACAACGAAAATGACGAGAAATAAGAAAAAAAATATAAAGAAAATGGGATGGAGGAGG
>NC_136974.1:1272516-1310016 GCF_032717465.1 Coenobita brevimanus
ATGACTAGATAGGTTGGGGCAGGGGTGATGAGGGTACGCAGGGTAGGGTAGGGCAAGGATGACTAAGTAGGATACGAGTGGACAAGGCAAGAATGACTTGTGTTGCGTAGGGTAGGGGTAGGTAAGGATGAGTGGACAGGGTAAGGAAAGGTAATGGAGATGATAAGGCAAGGTTGGGTAAGGCACGCCTGGGTAGGGTAGAGGAAGGGTGAGGAGAATAACATATGGTAAGTCAACGAAGGACAGAGTAGGGTAGGCTAGGGTAATGTAGGGTAGGACTGGGTAAGGTAAGGTAAGGTAAGGTAAAGTTAGGTTAGGTAAGGTAAGGTAAGGTAAGACAAAGGTACCGTGAGGTAAGACAAGGTAAGGTAAGGTGATGTAAGGTAAGGTAAGGTAACGTAACGTAACGTAAAGAAAGGTAAGGTAAAGTAAGGTACGGTAAGGTAAGGTAAGGTAAAGTAAGGTACGGTAAGGTAAAGTAAGGTAAGGTAACGTAAAGTAAGGTAAGGTAAAGTAAGGTACGGTAAGGTAAAGTAAGAGAAGGGAAGGTATGGTAAGGTAAAGGGAAGGGAAGGGAAGGGAAAGTAAGGGAAGGGAAGGGAAGGTAACGTAAAGTAAGGTAAGGGAAGGGAAGGGAAGGGAAGGTATGGTAAGGTAAAGGGAAGCGAAGGGAAGGGAAGGGAAAGTAAGGTAACGTAAAGTAAGGGAAGGGAAGGGAAGAGAAAGTAAGGTATGGTGAGGTAAGGTAAGGTAACGTAAAGGGAAGGGAAGGGAAAGTAAGGTATGGTAAGGTAACGTAAAGTAAGGGAAGGGAAGGGAAGGCAAGGGAAGGTAACGTAAAGTAAGGGAAGGGAAGGTAACGTAAAGTAAGGGAAGGGAAGGTAACGTAAAGTAAGGCAAGGGAAGGTAACGTAAAGTAAGGCAAGGGAAGGTAACGTAAAGTAAGGCAAGGGAAGGTAACGTAAAGTAAGGTATGGTAAGGTAACGTAAAGTAAGGTATGGTAAGGTAACGTAAAGTAAGGCAAGGGAAGGTAACGTAAAGTAAGGGAAGGGAAGGTAACGTAAGGTAAGGTAAGGTAACGTAAAGTATGGTATGGTAAGGTAAGGTAAGGTAAGGTAAGGTAAGGTAAGGTAAGGCCGCTTGGTATAGGGAAGGTTATAATAACAAAACTATTCTATCAGGTAAAGACAAGGATAGAGAAGCAGGAAGATAAGGTATAAGGCGTATCTGTATGTCACTGTAATGTGGTTCAGCACAGGACGGAACCTTGGCTTTGGAGAGTGATAGTCATTATTAACCCCTCCTCAAGTTGGCGAAGTACGATAGGGAAGGGGTGTGTGTAAGTGGAAGTTGTAATCGTAGGGTGGGGTAGGGTAGGGTAGGGTAGGGTAGGGTTGGGTGGGGTAGGGTAGGGTAGGGTAGGGTAGAGTAGGGTAGGGTGGGGTAGGGTAGAGTAGGGTAGGGTACGGTTGAGAAGGTTAGGTAAGAAAGGAAAAAGTGAAACAGCAAGGTAGGGAATGGTAGGGTAGCGCAGACGAAGGAAGAACTCGGTAGGATGGGGTAAGGAAGGGCAGGGTAGGGTAAGGTAAGGAAGGGCAGAGTAAGGTAGGACATGGCTGAGGTAGGTTATATAAAGGTATGGCATAACAGGGCAAGGTAGGGATGACGTAGGTAGGGTAAGGTACGTGAAGTCAAGGTAGGGGTAGAGCAACACGGCAGGGTACGGTGGGGAAGAGCTGAATAAGGCATGGGGTGATGGGTAAGCAAGGGTGGGTAGGGAAAGGAATAGAGTAGCAGGGAAAGGTATCGAAGATGAAGGCAAAGGCAAGTGTGGTTAAGGTAGGGCAGGGTAGGGTAAGGCAATAGTGGCTAAGGTAGGGCAGGGTAGGGCAAGGCAGAGAAGGGTAAGGTAGGGAATGTTGGTGTACGTTAGAGTGAGGTAGGGATGGTATGAAGCAGTGGAGACGATGCAGAAAGCGATGGTAGGGTAAGACATGGAAGGTTAAGGTAGGGCAGGGTAAGGTAGGACGGGGTAAGGTAGGACGGGGTAAGGTAGGACGGGGTAAGGTAGGCAAGGTAAGGTAATGCAGGGTAAGGTAAGGCAGGGTAAGGTAGGGCAGGGTAAGGTAAGGCAGGGTAAGGTAAGGCAGGGTAAGGTAGGGCAGGGTAAGGTAGGGCAGGGTAAGGTAGGGCAGGGTAAGGTAAGGCAGGGTAAGGTAGGGCAGGGTAAGGTAGGGCAGGGTAAGGTAGGCAAGGTAAGGTAGGGCAGGGTAAGGGAAGGCAGGGGATAGAAGGACAGGGTAAGGTCAGGCAGGGTAAGGTAGGGCAGGGTAAGGGAAGGCAGGAGATAGAAGGACAGGGATATGTTAATGCAAGGACAGGGTCACTGAGGACAAGGCAGAGGGCGAGGGAGCACACCACCACCACCACCACCACCACACCACCCCTCACCCCTACCCCTATCCTCACCTTTCCCTCCCCTCATCGCCTCCCCTACCCCTCCCTCAGCCTCTTACCCCTACCCTCATTATTCACCCCTTCTCCACCCCTTTCCTTATCCCTCCCCTCATCACTCACTCCTATCCCTCCCCTCCTATCCTTCCCCTATCCCTCCCCTCCTATCCTTCCCCTCCCCCTCCCCGCCTATCCTTTCCCTCTCCCTCCCCTCCTATCCTTCCCCTCACCCCTCCCCTCCTATCCTTCCCCTCACCCCTCCCCCTCTCCCTCCCCTCCCTTGGAATGTGGTCGACACGTCAACTTTCTCACGTGGAGCGACTCCCCTCTCCCACTCCCCTCGCCCCCTCCCTCCCCTCTCCACCTTGCCGCGCCCCTCCCCCTTCCCTCTCGCCTCAACCTTCCCCTCTTCCCTCTACCCAGCGCCTTCCCCTCCCCTTCCCTCTCCTCTCCATCCTGTTCCTTCCATTCCCTTCTTCCCTCTCGCCTGTTTATTACATTATCTTTCCTCTCTTCTCATCATAACCCTCCATCTTCCCTGTACCTTATATCAGTTTCTCTACCCTTCCTTCTCCCTTCCCTTCCCTTCCTCCCTATCCTTCCCTTCCCTTCCTTCTTCCCTCTACTTAACATATTCCCTCCCTCCTCCTCCTTCCCTTCTTCATTCTCCCTTGTTTCTTCCCTTCCTCAGGTGCAAAGTCCCTTCCTTTTCCCTCCCCCCTCTCCCTCCCCATACTTCTGGCCTCCCCTCCATCTATTCTTCCCTCCTGACCTCACTTCTCTTCCCTCAACCCCTCTCCTCCCAGCTCTTTACCTCCCTTTCCCCTCTCCATTCCCTATTTCTTCCCCAATATTCCCCTCTCTTCCCCTTCCCTACTTTCCTTTCATTTCGCCTTTTCTCCTCCTCTCTCCTTCCCTTCCACTCTTCTCTTCCCTCGTCTCTTCCTCCTCTTCCCCTCTCCATCCACCTAACCCTCTCCCCATGTCTTCTAATTCTACTCTCCCATTCCCTCTCCTCTCTTCCCCTTCTCTCCCCTCTCACTTCCATTTCCCTTCCCCTCTCCCCCTCCACACTCCCACACTTCTTTCTTTCCCTCTCCTCCTTCTTCTCCCTTCCTTCCTCCCCTATTCCTTTCTTTTCCATCCTTCTTCCCTATTTCCTCTTCTAGTATTTCTCGCCTCCTCCCCCACTCCCTTTTGCTGTTTGTCGCCTCCTTCAGTCAAAACTATACTCTATATTCTCATACCTTCTTATTCTTATTCTTATTATTATTATCATCAAACTGGTGCCCTTGCTTCACTTCTTCACCATTTTCTCTCTCTCTTTTTTTTTTAACTTGGTCCAATTTTATCTTGTGATAATATCCCAAAATATTTTTATTTTTATTAATATTATTATTATTATTTTTTTTGGGGGGGAAGCGGGAATTTGGATCTTTTACAGGGCTGTGTGGGGTCAAAGGTCAAATTATACACCCACGTTCACCGATCATCAAGGTAAATTTCCACTGAATTATGTCAATGTACTTTACCTACGTGGAGACCATCTTGCATTCCCTTACATATATTAACAAGACCTAATTTTTCCCTTCCTTCTCCTCCTCCTCCTATCCTACTCCTCCTCCTCCTCCTCCCCCCTTCTTCCTTCTCCTACCTCCTCCTCCCCCTCCTTCTCCTCTTCCTCCCAGAGTACTGTATTGCTTTGCTATCCTTATCTTCAGCTCAAAGAAATAATTGATATCAGTCATTAGGTCTGATGCTGTCTGCTCTCCTTTACACTCCACTTCTCTCCTCTTTCTCTTGCCCTTCATTCTTCTTCCTTCCTCCCATCTTTTTCCTCCTCTCCTTACCTCTTCCTTCCACCTCTCCTCTTCTCTTCCTCCTTCCCCTCATTCTTCTCCCTTCCCTCCCACCTTCCTCCTCTCCATACCTCCTCCTCGTCTCCACCCTCCTCTACTCTCATTCCTTCTCACGTCTTCAAGTAACTCCAAGACATTCTTCTTGTTATTTTTCTTTAACTATCTACTGATTTATTTATATATGTTTATTTTCTGCTGCTACCAATGACGTTCAGCATAGAGGGATCCTGATAAAGAACATGATAAAGAAGGCAATATAACCTCAGCATCTTAAGAATTCTATCCTACTTTAAAATTAACTACAGGTATTTTAACAAGAAATAGGTCATCGTATTGAAGAGGCCAAGACCAGAATTCCCCAGGGTAAGGAGGTTCCCTAACACCTCTTCCTTGGCGATTTATTTTCCAAACTACTCATTAATATCCCCCTTTTTGTTCCACAGACCTTTTTAATGTCGACACAGATTGCATAACATACAAGATACAGTAACGGAGCAGAATAAACCGGTAAGCATGAGGTGTTAGACCATACATAACACACAAGAATATAGCAACGAAGCAGATTCAGGAAAAAATCGGCAAGGAAGAGGTGTTAAGACCAGAATAATACCTAACACATAAGAACATAGTAACGAAGCAGGATCAGAAATAAATCGGTAAGGAGGAGGTGTTAGTAAGCTTCCTAAACACACAGAATACCTAACACATAAGAACATAGTAACGAAGCAGAATCAGAATAAATCGGTAAGGAAGAGGTGTTAGTACGCTTCCTAAACACACGTAATACCAAACACACAAGCATATAGTAACGAAGCAAGATCTGAAATAAATCGGTAAGGAAGAGGTGTTAGTACGCTTCCTAACCGTACAGAATAACTAAGACACAAGCATGTAGTAACGGAGCAGGATCAGGAATAAATCGGTAAGGAAGAGGCGTTACCAACTGCCTCAATCGCACTAGAGTACCGGCCTAGGAGTCTCAGGAATAAGGTAGACAGGCAGGTGAGTGGAAAGCATTAGGTATATGATACAATCGAACACTGAGCTGAGAACAGGGCAATGAAATGGCAGGGAACAGGGCGACATGGAGGCGCTTTGTTTGTGGCCACCCCTTACGGGATTAAGGCAATAGATAGATAGAATACTGAAACCTGAAATCGTAAAACGGGATAGAAACATCGAATATATGATGATTTTTTACGATGATGCTGGAGTGTATCTGGCCTTCCTCTATGGCTGCTGACTGCGTTCTGTAATATGGAATGCAGGCTAACTATACGGTACCTAATAACCACAGGTGTTCCATAAATGACCTTCACTAATTAGGGGTTGGCACTCACTTTACGATTTAAGGTAGGGGTTGGCACTCTCTTTACGATTGAAGGTAGGGGTTGGCACTCTCACTTTACGATTTAAGGTAGGGGTTGGCACTCACTTTACGATTTAAGATGGGGGTTGGCACTCTCACTTTACAATTTAAGGTAGGGGTTGGCACTCACTTTACGATTTAAAGTTGACGTAAACGACCATATACACTCGCCCCAGCCGCTAAAATAAAAACATCACCAATTTCCCTTCTGAACGTAAAATCTGTACTCCTTTCGCCCTGTCTTATGAAATTTCCACAGCAGCACCTTTTTCTGTACCGCACGGAGCATTTTCTCACTTTTTCCTACCAGTTTCGGATGCAGGGTTTGGTGGGGCGCGCGGAAGTCAACTTTGGTATCCTTGTCTTATCCTCGTAATCTACCCGTACCTGATGACGAAGTTGCCTAGTATGGCCAAAATACCCTCTTGTATTTAATCTTATGTTCTCTCTCTCTCTCTCTCTCATACTTCTTCCCTTTCCCCCTTTCTATATATTTCCAAACTTTCCTATTCCTCCCTTCTCCCCCTCCCCCTCCTCCTCTCCCTTTCCTCCCACTTTATTCCTCCTCCCTCCCTCTCCCCCCTTGTCCCTCTCCCTTCCCCTCCACCTCTCCACCCCCTCCCCTTCCTCCCTCTCCCCCTGACCAAATCCACCCTCTTCCATTACACATTCTTCCCTCCCCTTCCTTTTCCCTCCTCTCCTCTCCCTTCCATCATAATTTATTCCCTTCTTCCCTCTCAAACCTTCTCCTTCCCTCTTTTCTCTCCCACTCTCCTCCTTACCTCCCCTTCTCTTCCCCCCACCACATTCCTCCTCCCTCCTTCACCCACCCCTATTTACTCCGCTTCCTTTTCTCCTTATGTTCCTCTCCCTTTCATCTCCAGCCGCCTATCCCTCCCTCTCTTTCCCCCCTGCCTCTCCCCCACCCCTACCCCCACCCCAACCCCTCCCACCTCCCTCCCTCGCCGGCGGCCTCCCGGAGCTGCCGCACCTGGCCGCCCACACTCCCGGACCTGCCCTGCCTCTCCCCCCACCCCCAACCCACCCCATCCAAGCCCCCACCCTCTCACTCAACTCCCACCCAACCGAACCCTTCCCCACCCCCAAACCCCAATCCCACCACTCACCCCTCTGACACACACTTCTACCCCCACCCCACCCCACCCACTACCCCACCCCCACACCATCCCTCCCCACCCCCCACACACGACACGCACCCCAACCCAATTCTCACTCCCCCTCACCCCGCCCCACCCTACACCACACTCACTTTTTACACACGCTCACACACACACACACACACCCACACACACGCAGAGAGAGAGAGAGAGAGAGAGAGAGAGAGAGAGAGAGAGGAGGCGGACCAAGACATCAATAAAGCGAATAAATAACTGCGTAATAAGAAATTCGGCCAATAACGCAATAACTAACTAACTAACTAATAAGAAGGCAGACTGATCCTTATTTGCAGTCTCCTCATTCTACCCTCTTCCTTCCTCCTCTCCCTCTCCCTCTCTCCTTCCTTCCCATACCTCCTCCTTCCTCCTTCCTCTTCCCTAGGCTTTATAATTTTCCATCACCTACTCCTCCTCTCTTCCTTCCCTTCCTCCTCTTCCTTCACCTACTCCTCCTCTCTTCCCTTCCTCCCTCCCACCTCAACTCCTTTCACATAGGATAAATTTCTAGTTTAATTAGGAAGACGACTATAAACGGTAAAAATATATACAATAGTAAACGAATATCTATCTATCTATCTATCTATCTGTCTATATACCTCGGCTGCCTCCCCCAATGAAAGGGAGGTAGCCGAGACAGGACGACACACTCCCAATTTACTCATCCACATAAACACATTCATTTGCATCTTAGCCCCAAGGGAAAATCGAACAGATCCTCACCGCACCACACCGCACGAGGGTCAACTGCGCAGTGCAATCAGCGACAAAAACAACCACGGCAAAAACAACAAAAACAAGCCTCATCATCACCATCATCATCATCGTAAGTGTGTGTGTGTGTGTGTGTGTGTGTGTGTGTGTGTGTGTGTGTGTGTGTGTATCATCATCATTATTGTGTGTATGTCATCATCATACCAACGTTGTGTGTGTGTGTGTGTGTGTGTGTGTGTGTGTGTTTTATCATCATCATCAACACCATCATCATATCAAAGTTGTGTGTGTGTGTGTGTGTGTGTGTGTGTGTGTGTGTGTGTGTGTGTGTGTGTGATGCAGTAAGTGTCCTATCTTAACCAGGCCTACGTCACTGTCGCAAAGGATGACTCCCTTGCCTGGTATCGCAATAAAAGGTTTGCTTACTGAGCCTTAAGTGGGTAGCTATGACTCTTGCAAAGCGTCCAGGTGTGTGTGTGTGTGTGTGTGTGTGTGTGTGTGTGTGTGTGTGTGTGTGTTGTGGTGTAGCATAGTTTAATGCAGTGTGGTCCAGTGTGAAGATGTACGATGTGAAGTGTGGTGTGATCTGGTATGGGCCTAATGCTGGGTGGTGTGGTGTGGTGTGGTGTGGTGGTGTGGTACGTTTGGTGTGGTGTGGTGTGGTGTGGTATAGCCCAAGCAACATATACAGGGAGCGGGAACACCTTATGAAATCATCACCAAAACAAACCTACCACACCAGCCTACACCACCACACCAGTACACCAGCCTACACCACCACACCAGTACACCAGCCTACACCACCACACCAGTACACCAGCCTACACCACCACACCAGCCTACACCACCACACCAGCCTACACCACCACACCAGTACACCAGCCTACACCACCACACCAGCCTACACCACCACACCAGCCTACACCACCACACCAGCCTACACCACCACACCAGTACACCAGCCTACACCACCACACCAGTACACCAGCCTACACCACCACACCAGTACACCAGCCTACACCACCACACCAGTACACCAGCCTACACCACCACACCAGGACACCAGCCTACATTACACCACACCAGTACACCAGCCTACACCACCACACCAGTACACCAGCCTACATTACACCACACCAGTACACCAGCCTACACCACCACACCAGTACACCAGCCTACACCACCACACCAGTACACCAGCCTACACCACCACACCAGTACACCAGCCTACATTACACCACACCAGTACACCAGCCTATACCACCACACCAGTACACCAGCCTACACCACCACACCAGTACACCACCACACCAGTACACCAGCCTATACCACCACACCAGTACACCAGCCTACACCACCACACCAGCTTACACCACCACACCAGTACACCAGCTTACACCACCACACCAGCCTACACTTACACCACCACACCAGTACACTAGCCTACATTAACACCACCACACCAGTACACCAGCCTACACTGATACCACCACACCAGCTTATACTTACACCGTTACACCTTACACACCACAATACCACCACCTGCCTACACTTACACCAGTACACCAGTCTACATTCACCCCACCACAGCTACCGGACCATCAACACCTTCCTGACACACCAGTGAAATTCCCAATCGTCACACCAGCACACCACCTTTAACACCACGGCTTTAACTTCACTCCATCTCACACCACACCAGACACACACACACACACACACACACACACACACACACACACACACACACAAAACCTATTCTACACCATCTCTTAAAATCTTTAGTACACATATCTCTTTCTCTGCACCACCCCATACAGATCACATCATATCTCTTGTAACATCAACTTCACAGAGGTTGGGTGTGCTAAACCGACCCTACACTCGTATCAACCCCTACTGAACTACTGACTTTCTAGAGAGACCTTATTCACCAAGTGTAGGGTATAGCTCAAGGGAGGAGGGGGGGGGGAGACTCACCATGTAAAGCACTTCTAAACAGAGTGGAATCAAAGACGCTTCTATCTTATCGAGTCCACTCATCTCACTCCCTCCGGCTCCTCTCTCTTCCACCATCATCATCATCATCACCAACATCATCATCACCAACATCACGATCATCATCACCATCATCACCAACACCATCAATGATCACCAACATCACCATTACCATCATCAATCATCATCACTAACATCACGATCATCACCACCACCACCATCATCAATCATAATCATCACCTTATTTTCCCCATAATTAACGTTATCATCATCATCACCACCACCATCATCACCACCATAGTTTCCCCTTACACATGCGATGGGCAAAAATGATACACAAAGGAATAGACTCAAGACAAACCCCTGCCCCTCCCTGCTTTTCGGACGGAGCTACTGGGGTTAGCTTAGGTCAGGGGTTACCATGAGGCGTGCGGCAGACGTCAAATAATTACCGTCACTTTCATCCACGCATTACACAGAAAATAAAAAGGTACTCAGAAATTATCAACACTGTACACTCACGCAGGTACACGGAAACAGGAAAAATACAGGTAGACAGCATTATTACAGGTAGACAGCATTATCAACGTTTACACCGACGTACGTACATGGAAAACAAAGAGGTGTACATCACTTATCATCAATGTACACCCACGTTCATACACAGACTACAGAGGTATACATCAATAATCATCAATGTACACCCACGCAGATAAAGGGAGAAAATACAGAGGTAAGCATCAATTACCATCAACGTGCACCCACGCTCAGAGAGAAAATACACAGGTAAAAATCAATTACCACCAACGTACACCCACGCGGCGACAGAAACTAAACAAACATCAATTTACACACCCACATAAATAAAAGGGAAAAATAAAAACAGCAAGTATCACCACTGTACATCCACCTTTATAAACAGAAAGTAAACACACACACACACACACACACACACACACACACACACACACACACACACACACACACACTGGCCAACAGCAATGTACAAAAATTATCAACTCCGTGAATAATATCAGACCATTCATTCCATCTACCCCAAATCGTCTTCCTTATTTTTAATATTAATTTCTTTACCGCTATTTACACTATTAATCTCCAGTTTAAAGGAATCGTCTGGTGAAGGAGGGATTATTGAAAGCTAACTCTAAACCCCGAGAGAAAGCTTGCCCCCCTCAGCTGAATAAAATCGTCTTGACAGAGGGAATTAAAAAGATGACGCCATAACCAGCACAGTAATGGGGTTAAGACACGACCACCACATCAGAGAAAGAAAAACATAAAAAAAAGTATCAGAAAAACTACACTATCAGGAAAATATATATAAAAAAAGGTAGCTAAAGGAAAAATGTCTGAAAAATTAATCAGAACAAGTAATATATATATATTATATATATATATATATATATATATATATATATATATATATATATATATATATATATATATATCTCTCTCTCAGAGAAAGTAAAATATAAAAAGGCAATATATCAGAAAAACTAATATATCAGAAAAAGTATGTATCGGAAAAAGTAAAATATATAAGAAGTAAATAAGACAATAAACAAAATATCAGAAAAAGTAAAAAAAAAAGAGATCAGAAAAAGTAAAGAGAAAGAAAAAGAAAAAAAAATATCAGAAGGAGAAAGTAAAATGTCAGAAAAATAAAATATCAGGAAAATATAATATCAGAAAAAGTATAATATCAAAAAAAGTATAATATCAGAAAAGTATATTATCAGGGGATGGAAATATCTCTGCAATACACGATATATATATATATATAAACTCCTTGGTCACTCTGAGGATACGAGTCACACACGTATTTTTGCCTTTTATTCCTGTTATCTCAAGACGATTTTATTCAGCCTGAGATTTTTTTTTTAGAACTGGAGGGGTCAGACATGGGCATTAACTCCTTCCATACCACAGGCCTTTCATAATAATAATAATAATAATAATAAAAATCCTAAGCGGGTTGCAAGCACAAACTAAACCAATACAGTACGTCGCCAGAATCTACAGTAGTGAGTTGACCAATGAATTAGGACACTGAGGATCTAAGTGGCTTTCCGTAACACTTTTTCCTTTGCAACTTAGTCTTGAAATCAGACTACACCTGATACTAAAACGATTAAAAAAAAAAAAAAATGCTCCACCAGAAGGCGCCTCTTGTGATTATTTTCTGGTTAGTATTTTAACGTTTACGAAAAGATACGATTTGCCTGAGTAACGAATATGTCTTCCTATCGGCCATGCCTTATCCAGTCTTATCTACAGCCAGACGCCTTAATCCGGTGGCCGCAAACAAATCGCCTCCGCGTCATCCTAGTTTCCACTCCCTCCAACTCACACTCTCATATCTCTCCACCCCATCCCTCTATTAGACTTATTAGGTTACTGGAGCATAACGACGAAGGGGAGAGCAATTTCTGAATATACAGGTAGATAAACATACAAAGACAGATAGATAAACAGATAGAGACAGACAGATATAAATATAGATTGATACTGATATACTTGTACAGGTTAGTTTATGGTTTCGTTTGGGTAAAGAGGTGTAGATTTCACTCCCTATTACTATTGTCACCCCTTCACTCCGATCAAGGGGTAACGCAATTCTCATTCTTGCTAACCATCAGATTATTCCATTCTACACTTACATTACCACACCAGCTTACACTTACACCCCCACACACCACAACACCACCAACTTATACTTACACCACCACACCCAACACACTACAACATTACCACACCAGCTTCTAGTTACACCACCACACCCAACACACCACAACACCACCACACCAGCTTACACTTACACCACCACACCCAACACACCACAACACACTACCACACCAGCTTACACTTACACCACCACACCCAACACACCACAACACACTACCACACCAGCTTACACTTACACCACCACACCCAACACACCACAACACACTACCACACCAGCTTACACTTACACCACCACACCAAACACACCACAACACTACCACACCAGCTTCTACTTACACCACCACCTGTCTACACTTACACCAGGGAAGCCATCTTGAAGCTAAGCGGTTTATGAAGGGCAATGAAACCTGTATTTTTTTTTTTTCCATGCAAGGAAGAAGGAACCAAAGGCCAGGAGCCCGCCAATTGTTCCCTCCAAGAAAAAACAAAAACAACAGAGAGCCAAATTCAAGATCCGCACATTTCTAACCCCCTCAATCTGCAGTTTCTCCCCTACGCTTAATAAAATCGTCTGGTGGTAGTGAGAGGTAAATATAAACCCACCATCGGAGTGAAGGGGTTTAAAAGGCGCCTCCGGAAGCACCGTAGTTCCCGCCAATTTGAAAGGGCTTGTGTCTTTACCGCATTCCCGTCAATTTTAAAGGGCTTGTGTCTTTCCCGCCAATTTTAAAGGGCTTGTGTCTTTCCCGCCAATTTTAAAGGGCTTGTGTCTTTCCTGTTTTCCCTACCCATTTTAAAGGGCTTGTGTCTACCGCCTTACTCGCCAATTTTAAAGGGCTTTGTCTTTACCGTCAATTTTAAAGGGCTTGTGTCTTTCCCGCCAATTTTAAAGGGCTTGTGTCTGCAACCTCTCTCGCCAATTTTAAAGAGCTTGTGTCTTTACCGCACTGCCGTGTATTGCTGTTATGTGTAGGTGTATTTACCCACACGACACCAGGCCAAACAATAGCGCATTGTGTATATACCTGAACCGTGTCTTGGTATACGGGAATGAAGTTAATGTCTGTCTTTTGTTAAACAGGGACGAAAGAATGTTAAAACAGAGACGAAAGAATGTTAAAACAGAGACGAAAGAATGTTAAAAGTCTCTCGCTAAAGGGGTGAAGGAACGATTCTACTGTTTCTTGTTAAACAGGGATGAACGAATACTTAACCAGTGTCTTTTGTTAGTCAGGTGTAAAGAAACGTTTATACTCTTTTTTGTTAAACAGGGATGAAGGTCGGCATTTTCTTTACACTACGTAGTTTCCTTGCCATCATCCACTCACCTGATGTAGTGCTGCCTACTTTTTCCTTTACCTTTATCATTATTTTTTTATCTGATTTCCTCTCTTCCTGCTTCTCCCATATTTCCTTTCCTTCACCTTTACCATTCTTTTTTCTATGTCTGACTTCCTCTCTTCCTATTCCTCCCATCTTTCCCGTCACTTTTTATTACTCTGCTTTTCAGGTGGCTTTACATTGAGTGACAAGCCCAGGAAACCATTTACAGTGCTGGGTGGTAACCATATAACCAACCTACACGTGTTCCCTGCGCATCAACAAGTGGGTTGGTGGAGGGTTACTGCCCCTTCCCGTAAAGCAATTAATTCAAAGACAAATGGCCACCCCTTACAGGATTATGGCGTCTGGCTATAGACAGACAGACAGAGACAGACAGATAGATAAACTGGCAGATAGATAGACATAGTTTCCTGCCAAGTTATAATACAGGACGGTGACCCACACAATCAAATTTCTTCTTGGTGGCAATGCCCGATTCGTGGCGCATTCTTCTCAGCGACTTATCATGCCTAGTCTGCCTTAATATTCTCTTTTATGCTATTTATGCACAAGTGGTCTGGAAATAGCGCCTCACTAGAAACACACCGGCGGAGTGGAGGAGCGTTATAAATACGTCAGTTATTAATACGTCAGTTGTAAATACGTCAGTTATAAATACGTCAATTGTAAATACGTCAGTTATAAATACGTCAGTTGTAAATACGTCAGCTGTAAATACGTCAGTTGTAAATACGTCAGTTATAAATACGTCAGTTGTAAATACGTCAGTTGTAAATACGTCAGTTATAAATACGTCAGTTATAAACAAGTCAGTTATTACTACGTCAGTTATAAATACGTGTTAAAAATGCGTCAGTTTGCCTCAGTAACGCACAAGAGGATTAAAAAGTGTAATACGGAAAATAAATCGGTAAAGAAGAGATGTTACGGATTCTTCAACGCCACATAAACATGGCTCCTCATTCTCCATGTCTCTTACTGTTTCCACCTACACCAGGGATAAAAGGAAGGCAACCACAACCACCACAACCACAACCACTACTGTAGCACCACACTCACAACCACAACCACCACCACTAGCACCACAACCACCACCACCAGCACCACACAACCACCATAACCACAACCACCACCACCACTAACACCACACTCACCACAACCACCACAAAAACACCCCGCAACACAGAAAAACCTAGGATGATGCTGGCGATAAAAGAACGACTAATAATACCGGCAATATAGCAGACTAATAACACTGCTGGTGAGGCAAGACGGTTGAAAATAATCCTATGTGTTTACGGGGGATAAACAGCTGTTGTCAATTTTGGAGTTAAAAAAAAGGATAAATAAAAATAAACTGGCAGCGTTAAAGGAGGCAGGGTACAACTAGTATTGGTCTCTCTCTCTCTCTCTCTCTCTCTCTCAGCATATTAAATTATTATTACTCATCTATATATATATACATCAGCCCATCCCACTGATACAATCTCTCTCTCTCTCTCTCTCTCTCTCTCTCTCTCTCAACCGGGTGCAATGACAAGCCACATATCCCGCTTCCCACTCCTCATCTTTTTTTTTTCTTTTTTTTTTTTTGCGTTCGGTCGAGGTTTGTCCGGCATCTTGTCCGTTTCCCAGAGATCCGTCTTTGTGTTCCTCTTACGCACACACACACACACACACACACACACACACACACACACACACGGATACCTATGTGCTCGATTAAAAAAAAGGTTTGTGTTGCTTCCCATGTACACACACACACACACACAGACTCATACATACACGGATATCTACGCACACGCTCGAAAAAAACGTTCAGGATCTGTGTTGCTTCCTCTGTACACACACACACACGGATATCTACGTACACGCTCGAAAAAACGTTCAGGGTTAAGTGTTGCTTCTCATGTGTGCTGATTGGCGTACACGCTCAAAAACGTACATTACCTGGTTCCCATGCATGCTTTATTTACGTACACGCTCAAAAACGTTCATAATTAGCTGGTTTCCATGTATACTGTTTACGTTCACGCTCTAAAACGTACATGATTAACTGGTTCCCATGTATACTTTATTTACGTACACGCTCAAAAACGTACATGATTAGCTGGTTCCCCCGTATACTGATTTACGTACACGCTCAAAAACGTTCATGATTAGCCTATTTACCGTGTGTACTGAATCGTATGTATGCTTACATACGTACACACTCAAAATGTACATGACTACGTCCTGGGTCGCATGTATACTTATTTACGCACATGGACATGAAAGGTAACGTACATATAGGTTTCCACGTACACGACTAGCTACGGACACGCTCGAGTGTGCTTTTTTCGTCCACACATCCACGCACACGACTACTTACACACTCGAACACAATGTACAACTAACGTGCACACATGAATATTAACGTACACGCTCAAACGTATTTACGTACACAGTTGCATGTGCACATTTTAACACGCTTAAATACATACATGCTCTAACACACACTAATTAAGAATGGCACATATGTACGCACATGAGTATCTTTGACCACGTACACGCACGCACATGACTATTTAGGTACACATACACTCGAACGCACAGAACTAATTACACACACATCACTTACGTACATACCTGTACACACACAGTTTACGCACACCAGCACGAAACAAGGGCACTGAAACGTACAGTCCCATGTACGTGGTGTTTACGTACATGCACAGAATTACTTATACATTTAAGTACATTCACACGTACTCGTACATATCTACGTACATACACTCGCACGTACACATACATCTACGTACATACACTAGCACGTACATATACATCTACGTACAAACTCAAGCAGGTACGCACATCTACGTACATACACTCGCACGTGCACATACATCTACGTACATACACAAGCACGTGCACATACATCTACGTACATACACAAGCACGTGCACATACATCTACGTACATACACAAGCACGTGCACATACATCTACGTACATACACTCGCACGTGCACATACATCTACGTACATACACAAGCACGTACACATACATCTACGTACATACACAAGCACGTACACATACATCTACGTACATACACAAGCACGTACGCATACAGCTGCATACACACACGCACGTACACATACATCTGCGTACAGTCACACGCACGTACACAGGCCTATTCACGTATATGCTAAATATGTACACACTCATTTATACATAGGCTACACTTACACCTGCATTTACGTACACCCAATCTCATGTGTACACTAGAATGTACCGGTACGCACACACACACACACACACACACACACACACACACATTCTCTCTCTCTCTCCCTACCAACCCTTAAAAACGCCTTGCTCCCAAAGGAACGAATTTTTCCTTAAAGTTTCGCTCACCGTCGTATCTTTAGGTAAATTTAAGGAAGCAAATTACCGCGCTCCCCAAAGATCAGCCCGTCTACCTAAATTCATCGGCTCTATTTCCAGGTCATTGCAGGTATTCGGGTATTTTGTGGGGGGAGTGTGATTGCAGTGAGAGGGGAGCGTGATTGTGTGATTGTAGTGTGAGGTTCGGCTGAGACTTGTTTTTCCTGCCATTCCTTCGCCATGCTTCTCTCTTATCGCCGCCTGTGTTATTCTAGCCTAATCAAATGGTAATCTAACCTATTTTTATAAGACCCGGCCTCATCTAACTTGTAATCCAACCTGGTTTTACACAAGCCGGTCCGGGTAAACAGAAACCGACCCTCGCTTTAAAAGAATTCTCCAGCCTAACTTGCAGTGTGTCCTCGTTATATACAGCTCGTCCCTCTAACCTCTCAGTGTTTTTATATCTCCTAGTCTAACCCTGCGTTATCTTTGTTTTCTAGCCTAACTAAGCGGTAACTTATCCTTGTCCCACCCTACCTACACGAAAACTTAAAACTAGGGTAACTTCACTAACCTCTAACATCCTCGCTTAGTAAAGTGCTGCCTACATAAACACTATCATCCTGGCTTTATAATCTACCCTAACTTACGGGTAACATATTTCTAGTTACACATAGCATAGCCTAATTAACTTGTAACCTAGCCTAGTCTAACTTAATCTACCTTAAAAAAACACTAACTTATCCAGGCATTAATAATCTAGCGTAACTTACAGGGAAAATATCGCTACTTTTCCACAGTACAGTCTAACTTCCTCGTAACTTCTCCACAGTATAATAAAACGCAGCCTAACAAGCTTCTTAATCTAGGCTCCGTTAATCTAGCCTACCCTACACATCTGCTACATCGTTTAATCTTATAGTACAGTACAAACTAATACTGCACCTTAAGTAATTAATGATACTGCTAATTTAACGTGGTATAACTCAATTCACAGCACCCACAAACCGCGCCTAACTTTCCTTAACATACCTTACTGTAGCCTAACTATAATCAAATATAAACTAAACCTAAAATGGCCTAATCTAACCTAACACATCCATGCTAGACTTAAAATCTCACAAACGGGCTTCTGAATTTACCTTAAACTTAAAACAGCCACTTTTAACTAACCGTAACTTTCCTAACTACACTGTACCCTTGACTTCGTACCGTGACCTACCCTAACTGTACCCTAAATACAACCATGCGTACCCTAGCTTACCTAACACGACCCACGCCCAACTTAAACTAGTCAAACTTAACCTAACATAACTCTGCTGAATACCGTGTACCCTTGACTACCCTATCGTACCGTGACCTGCCCTACCTGTACCCTAAATACAACCTTGTGTACCGTAGCTTACCTAACACGACCCATGCCTAACTTAAACTAGTCAAATTTAACCTAACTTTACCAAATACGATGCACCTTTTTCATCGTATCGTGACCTACCCTAACTGTACCCTATATGCAACTCATTACGTACCCTGGCTTACCCAACATACCCCAAGCCTAACCTTATCTCTTCACAAACACACTAACCACACAAGCTAACCTGACCCAGCACAACACAATTCACAACCGCCTAAACACAAGCCCACAACTGCCATGATAACTCCATGTTGCAAGACGTGTATGCAGTATTTACACAAACTTGCAACAGGCATAATGAAAACAAGTGCAAGAAACGTCACGATAATACCGGTACAATGCACAATACACGATAACAAAATATACCACTGGTGGTAATAATAATAATAATAATAATAATAATAATAATAATAATAAAAATATAGTAACAATAACACTAAAACCACTTGAAGATAATAATAATAATAATAATAATAATAATAATAATAATAACAACAATAATAATAATAATAATTATAATAATAATTATAATAATAATAATTATAATAATAATGACAATATTAATAATAATAATAATAATAATAATAATAATAATAATGACAATAATAATAATAATAATAATAATAATAATGGCAATAATAATAATAATAATAATAATAATATGGTTATTACAATTATACACAATAACGGTAAAAGATGATGATGATGATGATGATGATGATGATGATGATGATGACGATGATTACTAATAATAATAGTAATAATAACAATGATAATAATAATAATAATTTATTATTATTATTATTATTATTATTATAATATGGCAATAAAAACTATACACAAAATAAAAGATAACAGTAATTATAAATAATAATAATAATAATAATAATAATAAATAACAATAATAACTATTAATAATAAAAAATAATAATAATATTAATAATAATAATAATAAAGTAATAACAATTATACACAATAACACCAAAAGATAATGATGATGATGATGATGATGATCATCATCATCATCATATATATATCATTTATAAAGGCTGAAACACGCTTGCATGCATTGGCCTTGGTTACCTAATGGCAGCTCTTCACGCTGCTCAATCTCTGGCTGCCTCCCTATTCAACCTCGTATCCCTGAGGCCACGCTCTAAGACCTAATCCCAGGTCTTTTTCAGTCTGCCTCACACAATGCTACCTCCGACGTTCACACTACTCATTTTCCGCACCCAACTGTCATCCCCCATCCTCTCAACATCCCCAAACCATCTCAACCTACCCCTCCTCATCACATCACCAACACATTCAAGTCACATCCTTCCTCTCAACTCCTCGATCACAATCCTAGCCCCCTCCGCGTCTCGCATTTAAAGAAGCACTACACATCCATCTAATCAGCAACAGCTCCCTGAACCTCCTCCAACCACTCCTTACCCTTGCCAGAGCTAGCTCCAGCCCCACCTCCAGCACATAACATGTACCCCAAATAACAAAATTCCTCCACACACTCAAGAGACTCTCAAGTAAGCTCAATCCTTTCACACCAGAATGTCTCTACATACTCTCCTTGACATCGAAATCTGCATTATTTTGCAGCCTAACTCTAATACCACTACATCGCTTACGCACCCACTTATCACAATCACTGCACAAGATGGAGTTACTTCCCAAACCCTTGTGGCAAACTGTACATGGCCTCATTCCCTCTGCTTTGACAATACTGCCAACAGCCTAAAATATCATCACTTTTGTTGTATCCGCATTTACTCTCAAACCTTTGTGCCCCACACCATCTCTCTTCTTCCTAAACCCTTCCTCCGTCTCCCTTTCATTCTGCAATCAACACCATGTCATCAGCATACAGCATATCCCATGGGAATCCATTTCTGAAGTTACGCGAGAGGGCTTCAAGCACCATAACAAATAATATGGGGCTCAAGACTGACACCTCATGCACACCAATATTCATGGAAAACTCATTAGACTACTCAACTCTCCATTCACCCTCATCTGCATGCGAGCACCCACATACATGTCCATAACCACTCTAACCAGCCACTCCTTGATCCCAAGCTTTTTCATAGCCAAGCTTACCACCTCCCTGGAACAAAGGCCTTCTCCAAATCAACAAAAACGATGTATACCTCCCTTTTCTTTCCTATATATTTTTCTTGAAGTTGTTGGACGATGAATATGGCATCAGTGTTCCTTTGCCTGGCATAAACCCAAACAATCTCATCAGTATTCACTCTTTCCCTTGTCATGTGTTCTAGGACTCTCTCCAGTACTCTCATCATCTGTTCCAAAAGTTTTATGACTATAGTTTCCTCTTCCCAAGGCATCACCCTTCCCCTTATACACATTTACAATCACACTTTTCGGCCAGCCACCTTAGACAACACACTCATAAATAATCAAACTTATCAAATCTGTAACTAAGCACACTCCTGTAACTCCTGAGACCTTCAACAATTCCGCAGTCAACCCTTACACATCTGCCGCCTTCCCCACCTGCATCCTGCCTATTGCCCTACTCACAGTAGCAGCATCAATCAAAGGCCAATGACCAAAAACTGGATTTGCGGCTACAAATCTTCACTGTTCCAGTCATACTCCTCACTAAGTAGCCGGTTATAATGCTCTTTCCAAGCATCTTTAATATCCTCACTGTCCACCACTGCCTTTCCTTCATCATTCTACACACACTTTTCACCCATGATATCCCAGTTTTCCTCTTCATCTGATTTGCCACCTTAAATACCATATTATTCCTTTCAGCACAATTTTGGTTATCCAGTAAAAGTATCCAAGACTCAGATTTTGCCCTGCGTACCTCCTTTCTAGCCCTATGCTCGGCAGCCAGGTATTCCTCTAATGCAAGGGCGGGCAACCTCTGGCCCACGGGCCAGATCTGGCCTGCGAAGGTCTAGCATCCAGCCCGCCAACCTGCTTGGCATAAGCATAGCAATCTGCCCCACAAAACCCCTCCCAAAACAAATTAAATTATGACAAATTTGGCATCTCAGCGCTCCCCTCACCCTGCGCGATACAATCATTCCGCCATCCTGCCAGATGCCAGTGTCTGTAGGACTTCCGCAATGAGAGGAGGTATGTGCCACTCTTAAGGCGGGTACACATTTGTTGCGTATTCATGCATGTACGTAGTACTTTTCAAGTTCATAGATATTTTGAGATCTTAACCTGCGAGCCCAAACACGTTCCACTCCTTCAAGTGTGGAAGTCCGTATCCTGATACAGATTTAATCTGCATGATTTCCAATAAAATTCTTGAATATAGTCACTTTTGTGTTCTCATTTGTCACTCCGGCCAGGGGCTGCTCCTGAAAAGTCTCATCTGGCCCTCACTCTGAAAAGGTTGCCTGCCCCTGCTCTAATGACACCACCCTTTACCCATTTCCGGAAAAGTCTTCTTTTCTCCTTAACTGTGGCTTCTACACCCTCATCCCACCACCATGTTACCTAATGTCTTGGAGGGGCCCCTTGTCCATCCACATACTGAATTAGTAACCCTCAAGAAACTGTTCTTGACAGCTCTGTACTCTTATAACACTTCTGTCAACAGCTTTATGTTCAGTCACCACTCTACTCATCTTTGTGTTGCTGCACAATCCCTTTGCTCTCTATAACTTTAACATCCTTCATCAACCCCCTATCAGAGCTCCTGATCAGTAAATAGTCACTCTGGTTACTATTACCACCAGACTCATATGTAACCAGCCTACTCTCTTTTCTTAAAATGCATGTTGTACACAATCATGTTCACTGCCTCCCCAAATTCCACATATCATATGCACATCCCACATGCATCCTATCCTATCCCTGAGCTGCTTCACTCACATGACCATTTAAATCTCCACCCAAAACTACAACCTCATCAACCCCCATACAACAAACCATGCATATCATCATCCCAGAAATCATAACTTTTTTCCTTCATCATCCAAGTCAACCTGTGGAGCATATGCTGATATAACTGAAATCATGAGTTTATCAAATAAAATTTCCACTGCTAAAAACCTTTCATTTACTCTCATTACATTCAAGACATTCCACACATTTCTCCCCAACCAGTACACGCACACCACCATATCCATCTACACTTCCCTGCCACAATATCTTATACCTACAGTCCCTCCCACCAGCCATCCTAGCAGAACTTATGCTGAATCTGACATCGTGTACACAACAGACATCCACCCGCCTCCTACTCAGCCTCTACTACAGGTGTTCCTCCTCTAACGCGGTTTGCTGTGGCGCGATATTGCTCTAACACGGCATGATTTTGCAGGAGGAAAAAAACATTCCAACATGGGCACTGTTAACGTAAAGCGGTAATTTGAACCGGGTGGGTTGTGACGCGATGGATTTTAGTGTGTGTTCTCCCCCTCTACCTCATCTCTGGCAATGCGTGTCTGCTCTTCTCCTCACATAAGGTACAGTACAATATATAAAAAAGTCCTGTATTAACCTAATGTATTTTTTATAACTATATTAATGCTTTTAGGAGGTTTAAATTGGGGGGTATAAACAAAATTTTGCACCACAAAGGGGGAAAAAGTGGATTTTGGGCAGGGATGTGAAAGGATATAGAGGTTTTCAACAGTCCCTCTAACGCGATATTTGCCTAACGCGAGGTCAGTGCGGAAGCAAATGCCCGCGTCTGGGAAGGAACACCCGTACTTCCCCGGCTGTACCCTTCAAAATACCTACATACCATGATGCCTCTCCGAACCCCTTATATGACACCTGATTTCTATAGGCTTGTTTTGTTATGTCGGATAAATAAAGGAGAAGACGGAAAACGGGTCCCGCCTACCCTCAGAGTCCCAAGTTTAGCCATGGGACCAGGGACCCATAGCCCACCAGCCATGGCCAGTGGCCGTGGCAGTGACCTCAAGTCACCCTACCAGGACACCCTCCAAGCACGCCTTCACACTGCAACTACCCCACCATTATACACCCACTGATAGGGCAGCCTCCTGGGGCGCTACTCCCAGGTTCGGGCCCTTTCTATCGGGCAAAGGTGGCAATCTAGGAACCACAATGGCCTGTACTATCCGAACCCCATCCCATCCTGGTCCTACCATAAAACTGTGCTGCAGAAGCCCGTGCCACACCTCCCCTAAGATCTGCCACTAGGTAGCAGGGGCAAAGTTTTCTGGATGCATGCCCTTGCTGGCACCAACCCTTGTAATGTAATGTACAGTACCCGTAGTGAGGTGCATTGCATCCTATATCAAGTGCATGTAAAGCAGTGTATAAGATAGTTTGAGAAAAGTGTTTAATGTAAAGCAGTGCATAAGATAGTTTGAGAAAAGTGTTTAATGTAAAGCAGTGCATAAGATAGTTTGAAAAAAGTGTTTGGGAGGGTATGTTGGCAACTTTCCATGTTAGTGTCACTGAAAAATGGTCAGCAAAGAGAGATGGTCAGGAAATCCTGATGGTGATAATAATAAAACACTGTAATAATAACACAGTAATAATACTGATCCTGAATTTGGCTCTCATTTTGTTTTTTAATTGTTCTTGGAGGGAACAACCTTGTGGGTTTCTGGCCTTAGGTTCCTTCTTCCTGGTATAAAAAAATAAATGAATAAATTGTACACAAAAACAAAAAGATGATGACTAATGATGATGATGATGATAATAATAATAATAATAATAATAATAAAATAATAATTATACCCATAATTCTCCCACAGCAGTTAGCTATTTTTTCCTCAATGTACTTGGCGTCAAGACAGATTTTAACCATGGATTTTATATTTCTGTGGAGGTTTAAAAATAGTTACTAACCAAGAACGTCCATCCTATTCTGAAGCACGGGTTTTTGTGCACTATTATTTATGTTTAGACTGGAAAATAAAAACAGCAGCACAGGGAGGTACTGGTAGTCTATAACAAAACATTCCAAAATTTGCTATAAAACTGACACTACCACATGGACACAAGTCTTCCAAATGTCCTATTCAAATTGGTTTTTCACAAGTTGATTGGGAGAGATTAGCTTAGAAGCACTGGTCTAGATTTAATGGCAATCTTAGGTGGTTAGTTTGGTTGTTAGGTTGAGATCAGGAGACAAGCTGCTGCAAGCTCCAGGCAGCTTCCTAATATACACTAAAAATAGGTTTTAAAATTATTCTACACACGTCTTTTAGTCCAAGATCAACAAGCAGTCATCTGTGTTGCATACTGTACCGAAACTACTTTCCCTTGGAATATGAGAACGTAATAAGACAGGTAGAACTGACGCGCCTGTGTAGTAAAGTTTCCCCAAATAAATTGCAAAAAAATTATCTACTGAACAAGGTAGAACCACCTTCTGACACCTTCCGTAAGTAATGTAAATTGCAGGTAACTGAACGTAAACGACTATCCTTGCTATAATCTTAGCAATATTGTGGCTGCTATCGTGTAAATAAACACTTCCCACACCTCCAAATGGCCGCAATTCTGTAAAGTTGCCAAAGACTAGCGCTACCCAGAGTTATTTACAGCAAACGGGTTTTAAAATATACCCGGATTAATAGAGAATTGCCGTCTGTCAAAAATAAACGTATAAATAAACTCCCGACGCCCACACCGATAAAGGGAAACTCAGCCAGCAGGACCCACGCCATCGATGCAAACATGTGTTTCCTAAAATCCTATATTATCACCGACCTCGGCGGATTCCCTTTATATTACTGGGCAGGCAGCATCAGGAGATACAGCAAATTCCTTACCTTGGTATGAATGGTCGGTAAATAGCTCCTGATTTCGCTGGACTGAAGAATTGTCACTGAAGCACAAACACACACCTCACCGGTGAAAAATACTCCCGTTCGCTATCGAGCACATTTTACCAGCTGTGGAGGAAAACAACGTGGTTAATTTCGTACAGGTTTCGAGGTAAAATAATGTACAAAAATATAGGAAAATTCATGAAGCAAGTTTCTGGAGCTCTAATCAAAAAAGTATTGGGAAAAAAATATTATTCGAGCAGTTAATTAAGGACGCCAGCTGCCACACTCGCCAATTCGAACGCAGCCGCCATGCCCATGACAACGTTTACAAATCTGGCGGCAGTAGCACGTACAGCCCCAATCTACGTACTTATTATGACATTCACGTGCAAAAATGCGACATTAAACAGTTCCGGGCCACTCACGTCACCTACAGCGACGAAAAATATTATTCTATCATCTTTCGGGGAAGCCGTTTGGGGGAGATCCGGGTATCGGCAATGTGCGGATATTTTGCAGGTGACTTGGTATTTTTTGCCTGTAATTTCGAGGATTGTTTTGCTGGAGGGGTCTGTGCTCCCACCTCCCTCACTCCCTCCTTCTCCCCTACCCCCCCACCTCTCCTCTGCCCTGTCCTGTATCCATTTCCTCCTCCTCCTCCGTTTTTTTATACTCTATCCTTACTCCCAACCTAACCCGCTTTCCTCCTCCTCCTCCTCCTCCTCCCCGCCTCTCCCCCCACTTCCCTCCCTTGTCATGTATTCATTTCTCCCTATCATTAGTCCTTCTTTTGTTACGCGGCTTTTCTCTCTTATTTCTCCACCTCCCTCCCTGTTTCTCACTCCCTTTCCCCCTTTCCTCCCTTCGTCCACCTCCTCCTCGCCTTCTCTCCATTCCTCTTCTTGTTCTTTCCTTTCATCCGCTTTATTCTCTCTCTCTCTCTCTCTTCCCTCCCCTCCCCACAGCAACACCCATCGCCAAAGGGAGGGTGAGAGGGGAGGTTTATTGCCCCTACCCCTCTCCCCTCCCCTCCCCTCCCCATATCCACTCACCCCTCTTCTCTCTTCTTCCCCATCCTCCCCTCTCCTTTCCTCTCCTCTTTAACCTCTTACTCTTCCTTCTCTCCTTCCTCCTCCTTCTCTTTTCTTTTCCTCCCTTGACCCCTCCTTTCTCTCCATTTCCTCTTCCCTTCCCTCCCCCTTCCTCCCTTTCTTTCCTTCACTGATCCCTCCCATTCTTCCTCTTCCCTCTTTCCTTTCCTTTACTTCCCCTCCCCCTCCCCTTCCCCAACCCACCCACTCAGTTACGTGGGTCCTTTCAACTATGTCACCCCTGTTTCTTTATGTCAGTGTCGCCAACAAACATGTAATTATATCAGGGTTGTCATGTGTATCAAAGTGCTAAACCTCCGCTACACACTGATGCTGTACCAAGTTAAGTGTACCAAAGAGCCAATTTAAGTGTACCAAAGTGCCAAGTTAAGTGTACCAAAGTGGCAGGCCTCTGCTATACACTGATGCTGTACCGAGTTAAGTGTACAAAAGTGCCACAACTCTGCTACACACTGATGCTGTACCAGGTTTATGTGTTGCTAACTGTACCTCAAAATTCCTGTCACCTCTTGCTTTTCTCCCCATTCACTTTACAATTCAGTTCATTCAGTCCTCAGCAACCAACAATGATGACTTCACCTGACTTCCGAGCAACGTCTATCTAGCTATCTATTGCCAGACGCCTCAATCCCGTAAGGGGTGGCCACAGACAAATCGCCTCCATGTCGCCCTGTCCCCTGCCATTTCACTGTCCTCCCCCCAGCTCACTACCCCGCTCTCATAGGCGTTATCAGCCATACTCAGTTCACTTTATCTTGGCCTAAAATTCCCATCCCACCTGGAATGGTGTTACAGTGATAGAAAAACACTAAACTATTATGCTAGTCACGAAGAAGTGCAACAGAGAGGATGTAGAGCCACAGTACTGTCTTTTCCAGGGCACTGAGCTACGTGAAGTAAGCTGCAAAAGGATGAAAATGTGGGCCATGTTAAAGGGAATAGGAAGAGGTGGTAGGACTTCTGATGCATACTGTACAGCCATACGCAAAAGATATGCCCAAATTTCCTCGCCTGTAGTAACGATGGAGGGCGTTCCCATGCCCCCCCCCCTTAGTATGACAGCAGTATGAAGGCCGAAAAAAAAAATAGTATGAGAAGGAAGGGTACTGGTGTGGGAAGGATTGGGAAATATGGAAGAGAGGACGCAATCTTGGAGGAGAGAAGTCGACGAACTTTTGCCCACAGCTGTACACTCGCTGCCTAAATGTACTTAAAACACTTTCGTCTTTACATTTTGAAACTCCAGATGAAGCATTTTTGATATGATGATGATGATGATGAGGAGAAGGAGGAGGAGGAGGAGGAGGAGTGGTGATGATGATGATGATGATGATGATGATGATGATGATGATGATGATGGTGGTGGTGGTGGTGGTGGTGAAGACGACGATGATGATGATGATGATGATGATGATGATGATATTATTATTATTATTATTATTATTATTATTATTATTATTGTGGTAAAGTGAATGAATTTTATATATTCTAAACACACACAAATTTTAGGAATATATGCCTCAACCCTTTCCCCACGATGATGTCTTTCTCATTTTTTTTTTTTTGTACAGCCAGACGATTTTATTCAGAAAACACACACACACACACACACACACACACACACACACACACACACAACCTCTAACACCCCTCCACATCACAACCTCCGCCCCTCTTCAACCCAACACAAGCCACTTACGACAATAACTCTCTCGTAACTAATATAATTTTTGCGATACCTGGGGGGCTGGCGGTAGAGATCTCCGTGTGATCAGGCCTTAAGTGCACGGGTTCGATTCTAAGAGTTAAAGACTGGCAAGGGAGTCGCGTCATACCCCCGTGATTTAAGTTTCTTTTAAATCAGTTTGTCCTTTTAAATTGGTTTCTGTCCTTTTAAATTAGTTTCCGTCCTTTTAAATTAGTCTCTGTCCTTTTAAATTAGTCTCTGTCCTTTTAAATTAGTCTCTGTCCTTTTAAATTAGTTTCCGTCCTTTTAAATTAGTCTCTGTCCTTTTAAATTAGTCTCTGTCCTTTTAAATTAGTCTCTGTCCTTTTAAATCAGTGTCTGTCCTTTTAAATTAGTTTCTGTCCTTTTAAATCAGTGTCTGTCCTTTTAAATTAGTCTCTGTCCTTTTAAATCAGTGTCTGTCCTTTTAAATTAGTTTCTGTCCTTTTAAATTAGTTTCTGTCCTTTTAAATTAGTTTCCGTCCTTTTAAATTAGTCTCTGTCCTTTTAAATCAGTGTCTGTCCTTTTAAATTAGTTTCTGTCCTTTTAAATTAGTTTCTGTCCTTTTAAATTAGTTTCTGTCCTTTTAAATTAGTTTCCGTCCTTTTAAATTAGTTTCCGTCCTTTTAAATTAGTCTCTGTCCTTTTAAATTAGTCTCTGTCCTTTTAAATTACTTTCTGTCCTTTTAAATTACTTTCTATCCTTTTAAATCTTATCTATATAGTGTCTTGTCTTTGCTTTATTGTGTGTCTTTGCCTCTTTTTTTTATTTCACCGTTCCTTCTCCTTCTCATTCTCACCCTTCCCTTCCCTGTTCCACTCATTCTCCTTTCCTCCTTCCTTTTCTGTTCCACTCATTCTCCTTTCCTCCTTTTCCCTTTCTGTTCCACTCATTCTCCTTTTCTCTCTTCCCTTTCTGTTCCACTCATTCTCCTTTTCTCTCTTCCCTTTCTGTTCCACTCATTCTCCTTTATTCTGTTCCACTCTTTCTTCTTTTCTCTTTCCTTCCTTCCTTCTATTTCTTCCTTCCTCCCTTCCTTCTATCCTTCCTTTTAACTCCAACTTAGACTAATATTGCCATCTCTCCATCTTTAATATCGAGTTGTAACTTGAGATTAACGCTACACTATGATGCTAGTCACGAAGAAGTGCTGTGGGGAGGCTGCAGAGTCACAACATTGTCTTATTCTGCCAATGACCTACGTGAAATAAGCTGCAAAATGGCAAAAAATAAATTGGGCCAAGTTAAGGTAGACAGACTATAGGCATATATTTTTGAATTAGTGTCATATTTGTCTTTGATATCCGGCCCTTTTATTTATGTTTATTTATTTATTTATTTATTTTATTTTATTCATTCATAATTTATTCACCGGTATTATTTACTTATTTATTTATATATTTATAGGTATTTACTTCTTTATTCATCATTTTGTATTTTATTTGTTTATTTATCTATTTATTCATTTACCGTTTTTTATTTCCTTATTCATTCCTTTATTTATTTACCGGTTATAATTGTTTATTTATTTATTTATTATTTATTCATTTATCTATTATTTATTTACATCCTTATTTTATTTGCCTATTTATTTTATTTATCCATTTATCTTTTCTTATTCTCGTTACCGCCCAAAACTTTATGCATCTTGGTTGTGGAAGCTCCCTAACACCTCTTCCTATGCGATTTATTTTGCTTAACACACCTTGTCGTCCTCCTCTGTATGACTTAAATCACTCTAATATCACCATACTCTGCAAAAATAACGTACAAAACGATCTTAGCCATATCCAAAAATAAATCGCTAAAGAAGAGGTGTTAGTGAGCCTCCTTGATCGATGAGAACGTGGGGCTTAGTAGTAAATGGATCTACCTCTTCAGTACGATGATACATTTTTTTTTCCTCACAGGGGCGACCATTTCCAGTCAATAATAATAATAATAATAATAATAATAATAATAATAGTAGTAGTAGTAGTAGTAGTAGTAGTAGTAGCAGTAGTAGTAATAGTAGTAGTAGTAGTAATAATAATAATAATAATAATAATAATAATAATAATAACAACAACAACAACAACAACAACAAAGAACAAGGAGGAGGAGGATTTGAGGAGATTGGTGATGATGATGATGATGATGAAAAAGAAGAATCAGAAGCAGTATGGGGAGGACTATCTCGAACTGGGTAACAGGTGTGGCAGGTGGGACAGGTGAGATGATGAATTGGTCCAGGTGAGGCTCCCTGTTACTGTCATTAACTTATCATTCCACACTGGCATTCCACACTTTATCATTCCACACTTCATCATTCCATACTAGCATTCCACACCATCATTCCACACTATCATTCCACACTTTATCATTACACACTACCACTCCACACCATCATTCCATACTTGCATTCCACACTTTATCATTCCATACTAGCATTCCACATTATCATTCAACACTCGAGCATTCCACACTAGCATTCCACACTATCATTCCACACTGGCATTCCACAGTTTATCATTCCACACTTTATCCACACTGGCATTCCACATTATCATTCCACACTTCATCATTCCACACTTGCATTCCACACCATCATTCCACACTGGCTGGCATGACTAACCTTGAGAGTGGAATGCATAAAGGCAGGGCATTATTTCTTCATTTATATATCCTCTAAGTTTAAATGAGAAACTGATATAATTTTTTTTATTCGATCCCTGTGTCTTAACGAATTATATTTCAGAATAACTCCATCTGCAGACAAGCTACCATCCTTTCATCTGATGTAGCTAATTCGTGTCATTTTTACAGGTGATTTAGTTGGCAATTTATGTCTACAATACCGTAATATTAAAACAGGTCAAACATCCATTTTTCTCCACCTGCAAACAAGCCACCATCCTTTCATCTGGTGTAGCTAATTCGTGTTATTTTTTCAGGTGACATGTGCTTCCCTGCTTAAGACATGATGATCTGACACTGAGCCCGGATTTACTCGACGATAAATCTCCCTAGCACCTCTTCGTAAGCGATTTATTGTACCCATCAACATCCTCCTTCCTTCATATATCTTTTTCTAGTATCGACATAAATTGCATAAATAACACATTCCTGCATAAACAACAGGAATAAATCGCTAAAGGAGAGGTGTTAGTATGCTTCCTAACCACACACGACTATAGTAACGGAGCGGAATCAGGAATAAACCGGCAGGGAAGAGGTGTTACGAAGCTTCCTAACCAAAGGGGAATTACAGTAAAGAAGCAGACTCACGAATAAATCGGTAAGGAAGAGGTGTTAGTAAGCTTCCTAACTGCACAATCATGAATTAATGTAACGGAGCGGAGTCAGGAATAAATCGGTAAGGAGAAGGTGTTAGTAAGAGGTGTCTGATGATAAGAGGAGTTAAGACAATGGCTCTATCCCGCTGAGAGAGAGAGAGAGAGAGAGAGAGAGAGAGAGAGAGAGAGAGAGGAAACGGTGGAGATAGAATTTAGAGAAAAAGTAAGTTAGGAAGGAAACGATATGATGAAATGAGAGAGAGAGAGAGAGAGAGAGAGAGAGAGAGACAGACAGACAGACAGACAGAGAGAAGGAGGGAAGAAGGGAGGATGAGGAGTGTAAATAAAAAAAAAGGATTATTCTTTGGAAAGGAAGGAAGGAGGGAAGGAAGGAAGGAGGGAAGGAAGGACAGGAAAGGAGAGACAGAGGAAGGGAGAGAGGAAGGGAGAGAGGAGGGGAGAGAGAGAGGAAAGGAATGACACAGAGGAGGAGAGATAAAGACAGGAGACAGAGGGAGGAAGGGTGAGAGAGAGGGGAAGAGAGAGGAAGGGATAGAGACAGGGAGAGAGAGAGGGGGAAGGGAGAGAATGAGTCTACATAGAGAAGTATGGGATGGAGGGCTGTAGAGGAGAGAAGGACAGAGGGAGAAGGAAAGACAGAAGGGGGAGAGGGAGACAAAATGGAGAGAGGGAGAGACAAAGGGAGCGAGGGATGGAGTGCGGAGAGAGGATGGATGGAGGGAGGGAGGGAGGGGAGGGAGGATGGATGGAGGGAGGGAGGGGAGGGGGATGGAGGGAGGGGGAAGGGGGGAGGGAGGGCTATGTAGGGAGGGTGACCTCACCTCACACAAGATCCGGAGTCGATGACTTGTGACGTCATAAGGAAAACACCTCCCTGCCTCACCCCTGCCTAAACCCTGCCTCACCCCTCCTAAACCCTGCCTCACCCCTGCCTAAACCCTGCCTCACCCCTCCTAAACCCTGCCACACCCCTGCCTAAACCCTGCTCAAACACTGCCTAACCCCAGCCTAAATCTCTGCCTGCCTCAACCCAGACCACTGCCTGCCTCACCCCTGCCTAAATCTTTGCCAGCCTAAACTCTTCCTCGCCCCTGCCTGAATCTCTGCCTGCCTAAACCCTGCCTCAACCCATCGCTACATCCCTGCCTAAATGTAGGTCTCTGCCTGCCTCAACCCCTGCCTCTCTGTCTTCCTGCTCAACCCCTGCCTGCCTGCCAGCTTCCCTGCCAGCTTCCCTGCCTGAACCCCTGGTCTCTTGCCTGCCTCAACCCATACCTGCCTTCCTTCCTTCCTGCCTGAACCACTGCCTGCCTGCCTGAACCACTGTAAGCCTGCCTGAACCCCTGCATGCCTGCCTACCTTCCCCCCTGCCTCACCCTCAACCTCCCTCTCTTCCTCACCTTCTCTGCCTCCATTCCTGCCTTACCGCCTCACTCCCCCTGCCTTCCTCCCTCCCTGCCTGCCTCGCCCCTCTGCCTTCCCCCATCCCTGCCTGCCTCGCCCCTCTGCCTTCCCCCATCCCTGCCTGCCTCACCTCTCTGCCTTCCTCTATCCTTGCCTGCCTCACCCCTCTGCCTTCCTCTATCCTTGCCTGCCTCCCCTCCTGCCTCACCCCCCTGCCTGCCTGCGTGTGTGCCTGGAATCCTGCCGTGCCTGCCACCAAGGAACAATAAATCACCACCACGTGCATTAACATCATCACCTTCACTGAGCGGCTACTACACACACACACACACACACACACACACACACACACACACACACACACACACAGAATATACACTTACATACATACATACAATTCCTTAAAATACACACATGTTGATGGCTTTATTATACACACAAAAACACTGCCTAACTGCACACACACACACACACACACACACACACATGACACGTTGATTGCTTTATTATACAAACACAGACACTACCTACCACTTGTACACACACACACACACACACACACACACACACACACACACACACACACACACATGGGACAGACATGGAGAGAGAGAGAGAGAGAGAGAGAGAGGAAGGACTCAGGGAGAAAAAGATCCAGACAGAGAAAGAACGAAAGAAAATTGAGGCAGAGACAGACAGACAGACAGACAGACAGAGCGAGAAAAACTGCGGTGGTGTTGAGGTGCGGTGCGGTGTGGTGTGGTGTGGTGTGGCATGGTGAGGCGAGGTGAGATGATACGTGGTGTAGTGTGGTGTGGTAAGGTAAGGTGAGGCGAGGTGTGGTGAGGTGAGGTGTGGTGAAGTGTGGTGTAGTGTGGTGTGGTGTGGGGGTGAGGGAGGGGGGCGATGATTGAAAGGGGAGGTGGAGGAGAAGGATGAGAGGAGGAAGAGTATAGGGCGGAGGTGGAGAAGGGGGCGAGGGAGGTGGAGGAGGAGGAGGAGTGGAAGAAGGCGGCTGCAGAGAGAGTGGACGAAGAAGTGGAGAGGGGTGGAAGGAGAGCAAGGAGGCGAAGAAAGACAGAAAAAAGAAAAAACTATTGAAATATTAACTCCCGCAATGCCTTCCTACAAAGCACTGAACCATTCCCTCTTACATTACATCTCTACAACACAGCCCATGCGAGTTCTGACTATGGACGGTGGGTATTAGGGCAGAAATGGTGATATGTGAAGGTCTGTGGCACGTAAGCGAATTTGTAGTCCTCAGGCATATCAAATCTATGCGGAGTCAGACACACAAACATACATTTAAATAAGGAGGATACAAAGGGTGCATCAGCCTTTCCTCACAATCGAACTATCTGATCCTTGTCTGATCCTCAACCCATCCACCTAGTTTGGCCAAAATCGGATCAAGCTTGTGTGAATTATACTGGTCACACACACCCACACACACACCCACACACACACACACACAACACACACACACACAGCCACACCCACACACACACACACAACTACTACGCGTGGACACAGTAAACATTAGTATGAGATTCACACCGATAAATAAAAGCTTTCCTTCATACTAATAAATAAAATATACAACATAAATAAAACACAGGTAAGGTACATTAACACTTATTACAACCTGTTCGCACACTAATGAGGTACTGCCTTAAAACACACTAGTACTGACAGGATCATCATCATCATCATCATCACCAGTACCATCGTCATCATCATCAGTACTACCATCATCATTATCATCATCATCATCATCAGTACTACCATCATCATCATCATCAGTACTACCATCATCATCATCATCATCATCACGACCATCTTCATTATCATCATCATCACCATAACTATCATTATCATCATCATCATCATTATCACGACCATCATCATAATCATCACCATTACCACTGTCTTCATCATCATCATCATCATCACCATCATCATCAACATCAGTACTACCATTAACATCACCATCATCATCAAGTCCAGTACTAACATCATCATAATCATCATAATCACGACCATCATCATCATCATCATCATCATCATCAGTACTACCATTACCATCATCATCATCATTAATTCATAATCACTTAACATACAGTACGAGAGAAAGAGAGAGAGAGAGAGAGAGAGAGAGAGAGAGAGAGAGAGAGAGAGAGAGAGAGAGAGAGAGAGAGAGCATCTTCCTCACACAATCTGATTCCTCCTTGCCACAACCACTACCATACCATCACTACCACAACTACCACAATTACCACCACTGCCAAAACTACCACCACTACCACAACCCCCACCCCTACCACAACTACCACCCCTACCACAACCACACCCCTACCACAACCACCACCACTACCACAACCACATCCTTGCCACAACCACCACCATTACCACGACCCCCATCCCTACCACAACCACCACCACTACCACAACTACTACCCCTACCAAAACCACCACACCTACCACAACTACCAAAATCTGGAGCATGGCGCATTCTTTTTCTTGGGATTCCCCGCTACCGGACCCTCAATCACCCCGCCCCCCCGCCCTACCACACCCTCAGTCACCACAACCACACTTATATCACCACCACAATTACCAACAATCATCACAATCACCAACATTCATCCGTCACCAATCACCGATATTCATTACTACCACAATCACCACAATCACCAACATTCATTACTACCACAATCACCAACATTCACCACAATCACCAACATTCATTACTACCACAATCACCAACATTCATCACAATCACCGATATTCATTACTACCACAATCATCACCATTCACCACAATCACCGATATTCATTACTACCACAATCACCAACATTCATTATTACCAACACCAACATTCAGTACTACCACAATCACCAACATTCATCACAACCACACCAACCAATAAACATTCATAAACAGTCACTACAACCAACAATAGTACAACCAAAATCACCAACATTCACTGCTACCACAATCACCAACATTCGTCACAGTAACAAACATTCATCACAATCACCAACATCAACCACCATCAGTCACCACCATCCGGCATAAAAACTATCCACAACCACCATCACTACCACAGTTACCACAACCACCATCACTACCACAGCTACCACAACCACCATCACTACCACAACCACCATCACTACCATAGCCACCACAACCACCGTCACTACAACCACCACCACAACTACCACCACCACCACCACCACCACCACCACCACAACCACTACCACTAATAAAGCCAAATATCCACAAACTCCAATCACGATTACCACATCAATAAAAAGAATTGTATATGAACAGAGGTACGCCAGCCTAGCCCCGGGACCCTACGCCTCGGAGGGGGTAAATAAAGGAACTAAAAAATCAATTTAAAAAAATCCACAACAAACCCCCCCCAATCACCATCATCTACCCTATCACACCACCCGAAGCCGTCAATGTTACAACCAGGTCCCTAATTTTAGTGACAGGATTGACAGGAATGAGAAGGGAAACGAACTGAACCCACAAGACTGATCGGCACGAAAGTTGATCTCGCGTTCTTCCACTTGTGAGCTGAACGCGCTAACCACTATACTGTATAGGCCTCCGACTGGACCTGGCGTGAAGGGGTTAAGCTGGGGCGTGCTCCTGGGCAAGTGTGTGTGTGTGTGTGTGTGTGTGTGTGTGTGAGAGAGAGAGAGAGAGAGAGAGAGAGTGTTTCATACAATCACCCAAAAATAGTCACCTCACTCATGCTTCACTACGTCATTCACACACACACACACACACACACACACACACACACACACACACACACACACACACACACACACACACACACACACACACATCAACACTCCATAATTTCTCCCTACTCACTCTCGGATGTGCTTTTTCTAGTTCTATTTTTTTTTATTCCACAGCTAAACACACACACACACACACACACACACACACACACACACACACAAAACCTACAGCTACCACACCGCTAACGAGGAGCCTACACGAGGTGGCACTGTACCCTGGGTGGAGCAAAGCAGCTGCGGCGTCCATCCAGGAGCCAAAACACCTCGTATTTCCTCGCGCCTCGCCGTGGGAAAGACCCTGTTCCGACCCTGGCGAGGCGCTGTCTACCACAAGGGGGGCGCCTGTCCCCTACACGGTGTATGTACCTGTAGGACGGCCTCACAAAAGTCGCTTACCTGCAGTCGACGGGTCTGCTCGTCTACAGAACTGGGTTAAACAAGAACATCAGCTACCACAACCATTCCAGTACTCTCAAATCCACAAATCCCAAAGGGTTTTTTTAGGATTAAAGAATGGGGGGTCACTAGCCCCGTATGTTGACAGTGAAGGCAAGGAAGGACAAGAAAATAGTAGTAGTAGTAGTAGTAGTAGTAGTAGCAGGAGTAGTAGTACAGGATCATAATAATAATAATAATAATAATAATAAATGGAGCCACATACCAAAAGGTCCGGGCAAATGTAGTAGTACCGAAATAGTCGTAAATAATAATAATAAACATCCATGCAAATGTATTCCTCATTATTTTAGCTTCACTGAGGAGGAGGGGGGAAGGCGAGGGGGAAAGGAGGGGGGGGGTCCATATTTCCCAGAACCAACAACTGTCACTACCAGGAACCCACGTCAACCTAACTACCATCATTACCTACACTACCTTTATTTCTTACATCCAACACCCACCACAAATACCAGGATAGGCTACCACAATCACCAAGACCACTACCACAACCACCACAGTCCGCCTCAGCTCGGTGTTACAT
>NC_136974.1:1315016-1422516 GCF_032717465.1 Coenobita brevimanus
GACTCCCAAGCCAATCAATAAACCTAGACTCTGGGTCATGGGCGGACGAATGTATAAAGACTAACTGAATTTTATAAGTCTAGGTCATGGAATCTACCCAATGTTTATCAAGTTTATTTTTATTTTTTAATTCGTGACTCCCCAACGAATCGAAAAGCCGGAATGTGGGTCATGGGCTGACGAATTGATAAAGCAAATGAACGAATGTTTATCACGGAATTGTGTTAGTCTATCCAGTATTTATTTATTTATTGTCTATCCAGCATTTATCTCTTTATTACTGATCCGTGACTCCACAACGAATCAATAAACTGGAGTCAGGGACATGGACAGACATTTATAAAGGGGCCTAATTATATATATATAACCCTGGGTCATGTAGAGACCAATTTACACATGAAAGTAAAGCACGCCTTCGGCGGCCTCCGCTCGATGTCAAGTAACTTCCTATCTTCAGTCAGAAATGAGTCACAACTCGGGAACCGGTGGCTCGATTGGCCTGGAAATTGTTTTATTTTATTCTTCTAGTTCGAGCATTTTAACGGTACCATGCTCTAACAAAAACTGCGCTACATGTACCGGTTTTTGCTGCCACGGTACCAAACAAACTGGATATTATACAGTAAATTATTATTATTACCATTACTACTACTACTACTACAACTACTACAACTATTTATTATTATTATTATTATTATTTTGTATTACTGATGAGCCCAAGGAATCGATAAGCTGAATTCTGGGTCACGGGAGACATTCATAAAGAAACTTAACTCATGTTGACGAAACAGGTATGGCTCATGGAATGAGAGAGAGAGAGAGAGAGTGTGTGTGTGTGTGTGTGTGTGTGTGTGTGTGTGTGTGTGTGTGTGTGTGAGAGAGAGAGAGAGAGAGAGAGAGTGTGTGTGTGTGTGTGTGTGTGTGTGTGTGTGTGTGAGAGAGAGAGAGAGAGAGAGAGAACAGACAGACAGACAGACAGACTTATACACAGGCTTAAGACATGTTATAAATGCCTGTCTTGGGCTTCTTGCACGTACGGTGGTATTCTGAAAGGTCTTGGAGATTTCGTAACATATAATCCTAAGTGATTTATTCTACACGTTACATTTCAGCATCATCTTGTGGCTCGGTGGCTGATGTACTCCTCTCGTGATGTGTGTGCCTCAGGTCAAGGGTTCGAACTTAATTGTGGCGGTCATTTAAAGCGGATGATGGTATGTCCCTTCATGTGTACTTCCAAATGTTAACACTGTCGATTCTTACACACACACACACACACACACACACACACACACACACACACACACACACACACACCAACTTTCACATGCATCACTTCCTGCATCCCCCTTCGTACTTGGCCAGCATGAGTAACAGTAATCCTGGCCATCACTCTCCCTCCCACAAGAATCGGCCTTGCAGTGGACCTCATAAAGACCGATAAAGATATCGATGTTACTGCGGCAAATTATGTCTATACAAAAAATCTAAATGGATACAAGTGAATGTCAAGGAGTAACAAAGAAAATAAATCACTCAGGAAGAGGCGTTACGTAGCTTTACAGTCTGGAATACGTGTTTTGATTATTCATGCAACGGCCACTCAGCGAGCGTACCCTTTAATTCAAACGCAGTTGCATTCATTACCACACAATTTTTTTTTTTAAGTACGTATTTCTGTATGTGTATTTTAAAGTTAAATATATCACCCATTAATTATTCTGTCTATCTGAACGCTACTTGCCAAGCGTATAAACAATGATAAGCTTACGTTATATGAGATGGCTTGATCACACGTAAATCTCGTCTCCAACACCCATCAAACACTCACAATCGTATAAAATTAATATAAAACTGATAAAACACCAAAAAAATGAAACCAAATGCGACTGCTTAACTGTCATGGGCCACTTATTTGAACTTATAATCGGTTAAGCTGCTTTATACATCCCTCCGCCGGGCCACTCAACAAGCCTAAGTACAGACGTCGCTTGTATACTAGATCATTCACACAAACCCTCGCCCACTCACCAAAACGCCCATGTATAAAAAATCTTAACTAATTGACAGTCAACGCGAATCTCCGTTATTATTATTATTATTATTTTTTCATTATTGCCTATCTTTTCCTTTTTTCTGCCTGTTTTTGGTGCGCATGAGGGACGCCTTCACGTGGTAGCCCTGATAGAGTGGCTTTTCCTCTGCCAGGCTATACAATCGTCCCTCCTCTCCCTGTCCCCTGATGATGATGCAATGCTGAGGAAGGGCAACCTCAGCCTGCAGTCCACTGGGTTCACGATTCAGATGAACCTACTACTACTACTACTACTATTGCTACTACTACTATTACCATTAGTAGTAGTAGTAGTAGTAGTATCATCATCACCACCACCACCACCACAACCACCACCACCACCACAACTCCCTTAAACTCAACCGCGGAATAACACCAGAATGAAAGAAAAAGTCAAATCAAGCCCAGACGCAGTACAATCTCAAGAAGAATTTTAAGGAAGGAACAGATCTTATCGATTCCCAGGGCGATTGGAGTTCCCTGGAAGACCTTTATAAGATGTATATAGCAAGAGAGAGAGAGAGAGAGAGAGAGCATCCTATGATAAAAAATAATAAATAAATAAATGATCCTGTGCAATTTGGGGGTAGATAACTTGCCTGAGAGAGAGAGAGAGAGAGAGAGACATTTCCTGGGGCTCGAACCTCCACAGGGCCGCCACTCCGACCGGGGCGTTAAAACCACTAGACCACCGGGCTCCCATCCCATGATAAACAATGTCTAAAAATGGCGGCGACAGACAGACCTCCGTACGTTCGAAGGTACTGGAAAAATTGCATCACACTGGCTATTTTTGCCTCCTCCGCCCTCCCCGCTCCTCCCTCCCCTCCCTCCTCCCTCCCCGAGAGGCCCTGTGAGGTGGAGGAGAGAAGGGAGGGGCGGAGGAAAGAGAGGGAGAGAAGGAGGGAGCGAGGAGGGGTTGTAAGGGTTCAAATTTCTGCGCCTTGACTGGGTTAGTGAGGGAGGGAAGGTCATTGTCCCTCCCTTATGTGGGGGAGGGAGGGAGGAAAGGAGGGAGAGATGGAGGGAGGGAGGGTGAGACGGAGGAAAGGAGGAAGGGAGGGAGAGATGGAGGTAGAAAACAAGAACAGATGGAGGAAAGGGGACGAGGGAGGGAGATGAAGGGCACAAAGAAGGAAGAAGGGAGGAAGATATGGAAATGAGAGAGAGAGAGAGAGACGGGAATGAAGGCTAGAGAGGAATTGAGGATGAACTGAGGCACAGACAGAGGCGAACGAGGGACAGAAGGAAGGGAACATTGCACCCACATATAATAACATTTCCGATTATTTAAAGTGTGCACATATATGGCGACTTCCCTCCCCCCCCCTTCTGGATAGAGCTTGTTCCCCCTCCCCCTCCCCCTCAGGATAGAGCTTCTCCCCCTCCCCCTCAGGACAGAGCTTGCCCCTCCCCTCATAATTTTGCAAAGACCTGAATACGTCAGGACATAACCATTTTCTATCCGATTACAACCACACTTGGTGGAACGGTTGAGAGACAGCCCGTGATGAAACTAGCCAATTTTTTTTAGAACAATAGGTTAAAAGTGAAGGCTGCAGGGCTAGGTCAAATTTTTAGACGGAAAAAACAACTCTTATTTTCATTTTGTATAGATTAAACTTGGGGGGGAAGGTTTGTGGGAGAGACAAGAGTTAAGTGATTTAATCTTGAGAAAAAAAGAGCCAGAGGTCAAGGTCACGGGGCAAGGTCAAAGTTGAGCCTGTGTGCTGGGTGTTAAGAGAGAGAGACTGAGACAGAGACAGAGAGAGAGAGAGAGAGCTAATTCGTTTCCCTTAACCTGACTGAGATTTTCGTCCTTCTCAGAGTAACTCCTTGAACAAGACAGAAGAAGAAAACGTAAGTGCGGCGGTACATCCTTTCCATAGTACTTCACAGGAATGAAGTGAGGCTTGCCACAGAAAGCCAGTTGGTCCATGCAAGACAGCTCCTACAAGAGTAACTAAACTACGAGAATAAGACAAGTATCGTTAATAGGAAGGCTCTCCCCCGCCCTCCAAACCCTCCAGCCAAAGCCGACAGGGAAGAGTCAGAAGGAACACCACGCAGTATAGACAAACTGACGAGGACATTTTATAGGAAAGTGCGAAAGGAGAAAAAAGACTATCATTGTGTAACCCGAAAAGGAAAACGAATAACTTTGTACTGGTTACTAAGTGATTCTTTTTATCCACCCCATACTTGTCATATGCTTATCTAGCCTATGCCTGAAAATCTCCATGGAAGAGGCAGCAACTACATCACTAGGCAGTTTATTCCATTCGTCTACTACAGTACTCTACTGCCAAACCAATTTCTACCTATTTCCTTACTAAAACGGAATTTTTCTGTTTTGAAACCATTACTTCTAGTTCTATCCTGTATGCTCACTTTAAGTACCTTGCTGATATCTCCCTTATTTATACCCTTCATCCACTTAAACACCTCAATTAAGTCTCCCCTTACTCTACGCCTCTCGAGTCCCTAGTGGTGCAATTTAGTCTTTTCAGTCTTCATATGACAGGTTCTGAACATCATGTATGATTTTTGTCATTCTTCTCCGTACATTTTCTAAAGAATGTATAGTGCGGACACCAAAACTGCATGGCATAGTCTAAATGTGGCCTTACTAATGCTATATAAAGTTGTAATATTACTTTCGATGTCCTACTGTTCACCCTCCGCGAAATAAATCCTAGGAACCTGTTTGTTTTATTTCTTGCATTAATACACTGTTGCCTTCATGGCTGCTTTGGTTTAAGATCATTACTAACTATGACTCCTACGTCTCTCTCGCATGCCCAGTTATTACTTCCTTTATTCTCTAATTTGTATTTAGTATCTCCAATGGAACACGTTCAGTACTTTACATTTTTCAACGTTAAAGTCCACGTGCTAATTTTTAGACCATTTGGACAATATATCGAGGTCCTTTTGTAAGTTATGGCAATCGTCAAGTTATGGCAATCGTCAGTCGAGTTAATGATACGCCATATTTTCGTATCGTCGGCAAATTTGCTAATACTGCTAGTGATTCCTAAGTCTAGATCATATATATATATATATATATATATATATATATATATATATATATATATATATATATATATATATATAATAAGGGACCGCGTACTGAACCCTGTGGTACACCGCTGGTTACTAATCCCCAATCCGACTTAGCTCCATTTATTAATACTCTCTGCTTTCGTTCCTTCAGCCAGGATTCCATCCATTTTAAGATATCGCCGTCTATACCGTGTGCTCGAACCATTCTAACTAACCTTTCGTGTGGGACCCTATCAAAAGCTTTACTAAAGTCCAGATAAATAACATCGTAAGCTTTATCGCTATCTGCTGCCTCACTGACCTCCGAGAAGAATGACAAGTTTGTGAGGCAGGATCGCCCTTGTATAAATCCGTGTTGACTTTCATTTCTGCGGTTAAATCTGTCTAGGTGCTCTTTCATTATATATATTTTTTTTATGTTTTTTATGCATGGAAGAAGGAACCAAAGGCGAGGAGCCCGCAAATTGTTCCCTCCAAGAAAAAACAAAATGATAAGAGAGCCAAATCAAAGAGTCTAGCATTTTTAAACAATTATTGATGTTAGAGTTGTTAGAAGATAATTTGAAGGACTGGTTACCACTGTCATAATTCCGAATTCAAGATGGTGAGGTGGTGTACGTTTAGGCAGAGATATATTGCACTGAGAATGGGGAAAATGGGTGACCTCGTAGCCTAGTCACCACATACTAGGTCACCACACACCCCATCACCACATACCAGGTCACCACACACCCCATCACCCCGGCCCAGTGAGAGACTTGCCGGGGTGCAGGTGTGTTTGTGTTTGATTTAACCCCCCTCCCCCCTCCCCACCCCCATCCTTCCCCCTAACTCTGGACCTGCCCTTCACTTCGCACACCATCCCACCCCACTCTCACCTTCACCCCCTCACCATCACACCCCCCATCCCCACCTCCACCCATCCCATCCCACCCCCAGCCTCTCCCCTCCCCACCCCCATCCTTCCCCATAACTCTGGACCTGCCCTTCACTTTCCACACCCACCCCACTCCCACCTTCAACCCCCCTCCATCACACCCCCCATCCCATCCCCACCCCTCACCTTCACCCCCTGGGCCTCTCCATCCCCCACCATCTCCCCAACTCTAGTCCCTCCCACCCAACTCCCCCCCCCCTCCTCAACTCCTCTCACTCTCTAGAATTAACTCTTCCAAAAGCAGGCGAAGTACGAACAGAGAATGGGTGTCTGTGGGTGGCGTGATGCGTGTGAGGAAGAAATTGTTTTAGTGATTTTATATATCAGAATTGGTATAGTTGAGAGAGAGAGAGAGAGAGAGAGAGAGAGAACGGACAAAAGAGGACAGTAAGGTGCAGTACGCAAAATGAATCGCTTAGGAAAAGGTGTTGGGAAGCTGGGAAGGATTTATGCAACACAGAAGGGGACAGTGTCAAGTAAAATAAATCGCTTAGAAAAAGGTGTTCAAGAGATTGGAAGGATTTAGGCAAAACAGAAGGGGACAGTAAGGTGTGGTAGGCAAAATAAATAGCTTAGGAAAAGATGTTCGGGAGCTCGAATGGATTTATGCAACACAGAAGAGGCCAGTGAGGTGTAGAAAGCAAAATAAATCGCTTGGGAAAAGGTGTCAGAGAGATTGGATGGATTTATGTAACACAGAAGGGGACAGTACCAAGGAAAATAAATCGCTGACGAAAAGGTGTTAGGGAGCTTGGAAGGATTAACGTAACACACGACAGTTAGGCTAGGAGTAATAAGCAAAATAAATCGCTTAGGAAAAGATGTTAAGGCCAATGCAGAACTTCCTCATGTCCCTTGCTCTTCCTGGAAATAATAATCGAACTGTCTCTCTCTCTCTCTCTCTTTCTCTCTCTCTCTCTCAAAATCCAAACTATAATGGCATTTCTCTTTAAGTTTCTTTGTGAATTCGGACCCAGGACAAGGTCACGTGTCCCCCCCCCCTTGCCACTTTTCCCTACCTACGCCACCTGATCCCGTAACGCCACTTCCTTTGTGATTTAGTCTGCAAATTACGTCTCAAATGACACCAATTACATTTCCAATTACACCTATTACACCGCCAATTACACCTATTACACCTCCAATTACACCTATTACATTTCCAATTACACCTATTACACCTCAATTAAGCCTCAACTACACCTCAACTACACCTGCAATTAAACCTCCAATTACACCTCAATTACACTTGCAATTAAACCTCAATTACACCTCAATTACACCTGCAATTAAACCTCCAATTACACCTCAATTACACCAATTACACCTCCAATTACACTCCAAATTACACCTCAATTACACCTCCAATTATATCTCTATTACACCTCAAATTACATCCCAATTACACCTCAAATTACATCCCAATTACACCTCAAATTACACCTCAATTACACCTCCAAATACACCTCAAATTACACCCCAATTACACCTCCAATTACACCCCAATTACACCCCAATTACACCTCTTGTATTTTAATAACACAAACTATGTCGATAATAAAACGAAATAAATAACACAGGCGAGTTTCAAGGGATAATTGACAGAATAAACAGCCATGAAGAATGTGTTACGCCACCCTTTTCGTGCCTGTAGTCTGGTCACTTTAAATGGGCCTAAAATTGCCATCGTCTCCACCTTGAATGCTGAGCTGTATGTACATAGAATATGGTGCTAGTCACGAAGAAGTGCTACGGGAAGGATGCAGCGCCGTGGCACTGACTTGCATTCTCATCGGGAAAGGAGACTCCCTAACACCTTTTCCTATGCGATTTATTTCTGTATAGGGTTGGGTAATATCGTTTCCACTAATCACCACTAATTCCTACACTGCTGTCTTTGTCTTATTCGTCACATCTAAGCAGGACTGATAAGGGTGACTATGATAAGAATGATTAAAAAAAAGTAACTGCTAAAAGTACTTATGCCACGTGGTAGTAGTAGAAGTACTGTAGTAGTAGTAGTAGTAGTAGTAGTAGTACTGAAGTAGTTGTAGTAGTAGCAGTAGTAGTAGTGGTGGTGGTGGTAATAGTAGTAGTAGTAGTAGTAGTAGTAGTAGTAGTAATGGTGCGTACATCACACTATTTTTACAGCAATTAAAATTCGCGCCATAATGATGCCTCTCCAGGGCGGGTGGAATTAGCGACTGAGAGAGAGAGAGAGAGAGAGAGAGAGAGAGAGAGAGAGAGAACCTTGTCACCACGTCAGCACAAGAACACCATTTCTAAATTAACTCCTCCTACTGACAGACGAATATCTTTAATTTCTGAGTGATATCTAGCATTGAGGGGGTTAATAAAGGCAAGATCAAATCCCTCCAGGTAGAAAAATCCCTCCCAAGCTGAATGAAATCGTCTAAGGGTAAAAAATAATATAAAACTGGGGTTAAGAACTGGGAGCAGGGCAGTGAAGTGGCGGGGGACAGCGACATGGAGGCGATTTGTTTGTGGCCACCCCTTACGGGATTAAGGCGTTTGGCGATAGACAGATAGATAGATAGACAGAATTATCGGCCATATTATTCCTAGCGAGGGTGAAGTACGGCTGGATTCACTGTTACGTAACCTGGATTTAGATCGTGATTTTAAGTGTCTCTTCTGTCTTCCATAGTTAGTTTCGCTCGTTCTCTCTCTCTCTCTCTCTCTCTCTCTCTCTCGTTTCATCCTTGCTTCTTTTTCCTTTCAGCTATTTCTTCTCTGCATATTCTCTCTGTCCTCTCTCGCTCTTTCCCTCTCTTTCTTCCCATTCCTTGCAACCCCTCTCTCTCTCTCTCTCTCTCTCTCTCTCTCTCTCTCTCAGCAACATTCCCCACGTCAACACCCACACAACGTTACATTCACGCCTCCTGACATCCCACCCACATTCCAACACGCCCATAAATCCGCGCTGAGCATGCCATGTGGAAGGGTGGAGGGAGGGGTGGAGGGTGGAGGAGGAGGGGCTACGGAGGAGGGGAGGGGTTAGGGTGGGGGGGTGAAGGTGAGACAGGTATGTGACAGACTGCCCAGGTGTAACGTAGGTGTGCCCGTACCTAGATTTCTCTCTCTCTCTCTCTCTCTCTCTCTCTCTCTCTCTCTCCACGGCGCGTTATATTTCTTTTATTTATCCAGGACGATCATCATTCCATTTCTTAATCTAACAACTCATTCTAACCCGAGATTAACCTAGACTAGCAAACCTAACCTAACCCAATACTAACACAACCAACCTAACCTTATCTAGCTTTTCCTGGGTAAAAAAATAAGTGCAAAAGTGATACTATCTATTGCCAGACGCCTTAATCGCATAAGGGGTGGCCACAAACAAATTGCCTCCATGTCGCCCTGTCCCCAGCTATTTCATTGCCCTGCTCCCAGCTCACACTCCCCTCGCTCATATACCTCTCCATCCTTCCATTTCATCCTTGGCCTCCCCCTCCCTCTCCCCTCCCTCCACCTCATTTACATACACCCTCCTCGTCAGTCTCTCACTTTCCATCACAGAACGGAAATCCGCCAAAAGGTAATTAAAACATCTGAGCCGATAGACTGTCCTGTGAGAAGTAAAGAAAGTAAAGGAGGAGGTATCAAAGCCTTGCGCTGACCTTAGCAACATCTCAATAAGGAGTAGGAAGCTAGCAACTGTGACTTCGCTATTTACAGATGGTATCAAATGTAACTTCAGTAATTTAAGAGGCTAGCAAATGTAACTTCACTATTTAAAGAAACTAGCAAATGTAACTTCATTATTTAAAGAAACTAGCAAATATAACTTCACTTTTTAAAGAAACTAGCAAATGTAACTTCATTATTTAAAGAAACCAGCAAATGTAACTTCATTATTTAAAGAAACTAGCTAATGTAACTTCGCTATTTAAAGAAACTAGCTAATGTAACCGCTATTTAAAGAAGCTAGCAACTGTAACTTCGCTCTTTAAAGCTAGCAAATATAACATCGCTATTTAAAGAAGCTAGCAAATGCAACTTCGCTAATTAAGGACGCCAGCAAATGTAACTTGGCTATTTAAAGAAGCTAGCATATGTAACTTTGCTATTAAAGCTAAAAAATGTAACTTGGCTATTTAATGACGCCAGCAAATGTAACTTCGCTATTTAATGACGCCAGCAAATGTAACTTCGCTATTTAATGACGCCAGCAAATGTAACTTCGCTATTTAATGACGCCAGCAAATGTAACTTCGCTATTTAATGACGCCAGCAAATGTAACTTCGCTATTTAAAGAAGCTAGCAAATGCAACTTCGCTATTTAATGACGCCAGCAAATGTAACTTGGATATTTAATGACGCCAGCAAATGTAACTTGGATATTTATTGACGCCAGCAAATGTAACTTCGCTATTTAAAGAAGCTAGCAAATGCAACTTCGCTATTTTAAAAAAAATAGAAAATTTTATCTTAGAAATTACCATCCACTTAACACATGTGAATTGCTGCAAATCATAATTGACGCTGGGAAACATTTATACATGGTACAACACAGACTAGGACTCATCACCCTGTCATGTGCTACTCATTAAGTCCCTTCGGAGTGATGGTCTTCAGTTCGCAACGTACATTATTATTATTATTATTATTATCATTTCCTCTAAGCCATTTTTTATCCATATCAAAGCACTACCACTAAAACCATGTGCTTTTATTTTCCGAAGGTGTCTTTTTCGGGGAGCTTTCATACACGCGTGTTGAAAACTGGGATAGACCATATCTGTCGTATATACTAACTCCTGTCATGCGTTGATAAAATCCAGAGTTGTGGCGCAAGAACGGAGATATCGAAACAAATGTCGCTAATCTCCGAGTAATTGTGTCCAGATGTTCGGCACCGGTGTCTCCGATAACGATTACAAACAACTCACACATCACACAGGTTCAGCTAACTCGACGGTAGTTTGTAGGATAAGATTTATTAGCTTCTTAAAATCACGATGCTACATATGCCAGCTTCATTCGCAAGGACGCCGGAAGTGAGGGTGCAAGGGGGGCCAGTTGCCCCCCACCCCTGAATTTTTAGTGGGAGGGTTTTCTTCCCTCATATCTCGTCGTCTTCACAAATATGCTATGCAGCACCAACAAGAATTTAAGAGTCCATACGCTACGGCATCCTTTACACCTGCACCATTTCTTTCATATACTGTATTCGGGAATTCATTTCCACATAGATATGCAGCATATATATATATATATATATATATATATATATATATATATATATATATATATATATACCAGCACATACATACATAGAGCCTATATAATACCGTATATATAATGTGCAATTTGTATCTCAACCCACACTGGCTGTGCTTACCTCAGCAACCTCAGAATGCTTCCAGCGCTACTGTTCATTCGTGGGCCACTTTTGTATTTATTGACAAGTTGCGCAGATCAGCGCAAGGTTTTGAAATCTCGTTCTTTACTTACTTCAGTTCTCGAAGAAACATTACCTGGCCCAAGTGTTTTAATCACCTTTACGGTTATTAACAAAAGCGTATATCTCTCATTCATCCTAATATTACTATGTTACCCTTCTGTGAACACGGAGGAGTTGCTGTCATCATATCATCGGTTGTTAATATGAACGCACAGAAACCATTAACAATTTCACCTATCTCAGTTAACTGCATCATTAGTATACTCCCTCTTGTCTAATACTAGTGGTGAGAGGAAGGGACGAAAGCGAGGGCAGCAGGGAGAGAGGGAGGAGGGGAGGGAAGAACGTGAAGGAGGGAGGGAGGGAGGAGGGGAGGGAAGAACGTGAAGGAGGGAGGGAGGGAGGAGGGGAGGGAAGAACGTGAAGGAGGGAGGGAGGGAGGGGGGAGGGAAGAACGTGAAGGAGGGAGGGAGGGAGGGGGGAGGGAAGAACGTGAAGGAGGGAGGGAGGGAGGAGGGGAGGGAAGAACGTGAAGGAGGGAGGGAGGGAGGGGGGAGGGAAGAACGTGAAGGAGGGAGGGAGGGAGGGGGGAGGGAAGAACGTGAAGGAGGGAGGCAGGGAGGAGGGGAGGGAAGAACGTGAAGGAGGGAGGGAGGGAGGGGGGAGTGTGAGAAATAACGTGTAGATGAAGTGATGTCTGGCCGGGGACCCAAGGTGAGTGACCCACCCTCCCTCCCTCCTTCTCTCTCGCACTCCCTCCTTCCCTCTCCTTCTCTCCCTCCCTCCCTTCCTTTCTCTCCTTCCTGTCCTTTTTCAGGCTGGTTAGTAGGAAGAGAGGAGCTTTTGCCAAGAAAGTAGAGTCGGTGAATAAAATATAGAGGGCAGTTGTAGAGAGCAGGGTGTAGTAGTAGTAGTAGTAGTAGTAGCAGTAGTAGTAGTAGTAGTAGTAGTAGCAGTAGTAGTAGTAGTAGTAGTAGTAGTAGCAGTAGTAGTAGTAGTAGTAGTAGTAGTAGTAGTAGCTGTTGGTGTTGTTGTAGCCCAGGTTCATCTAAGACATGAACCCAGTGGACTGCTGGCTTGAAGCAGTCCTTATGCCAGTCCACCATCTTCCTTTTGGGGGGCTAGGGGGGGGGCGGAGGGACATTTGTATAGCCGGTAACCGTTCAGTGGAGCCGCCTGGTTATATCAGTGCCACCACGTGATGGCGACTCTCTCCAGCACCATACCCTACTGTAAATTAGATATAAACAAAGAAGTCATCAAACGTGTAAGAAAAACGTATTTGGGAGAGTTACATGGAAAAAAGAAAAAAGAAAAAGAAAACAGGCATTAATCATTCTATTTCTTATATAGATTTTTAAAATAACTGTATATGCTATGGCTTGGAAAAATAAAGCTTTCAATTTTATACATGCCTTCCTTTTCCTTCTTTTTATTTTAATATTTCCACTCCTTTCTTCCTTCACTAGCTACCTACGTTTATCTTGATTCCATTCTCTCTCTCTCTCTCTCTCTCTCCGTTCCTTCTTTTGCATCCTTCAGTCATCCTTCCCTTTTCTCTTCCACTCAATGTTTCTTTTACTTTTTCCCCTGTTTGAGAGAGAGAGAGAGAGAGAGAGAGAGAGAGAGAGAGAGAGAGAGAGAGAGAGAGAGAGAGAGAGAGAGAGAGAGAGAGAGAGAGAATTTTCGTGTTTTTCCTGGTATCTACTGTAGTCGAATTTTATAAGAAATATTCAAATTGGAGATGCCAGATATTGCCTTCATCGATAACTTCCTTACTAAACGGTTCTCCCACAATAAATAAATAACAAATGAATAAACACCTAAATAAATATATGAATAAATAATAAGCTGCTGTTTTTCCTTCCCATCCTTTACATAGTTACGCAAGAGGGGGTGAATTAGGTTTGCGCTAGGCCTACAGATAACCCCTTCAAATCGTAGGCCTATATAAGAGCCCAAAACCAGGCCATCGCTTACCGCTGTGTCACATACTCGCATTATCGGCAGAGAGAGAGAGAGAGAGAGAGAGAGAGAGAGAGAGAGAGACGGGTTTTTGTTTACTTTTTGTACCCGCCCAAACTGACTGTAAATTTTTATATAACTTCGAAAGCTATTTCATGAAAATTTCGACGGAATCGAACCAGACAAAAATAAATAAAGAATGTAACAGAACTAAGTTAGCGTAGTTTCTTAACACAAGGAAGAAGGAACCAAAGGCCAGGAGCCCGCGAGATTGTTCATAAGAAAAAAAGAAAAAAAAAACTAAAATGATAATTACAGTATATATCCTAACGGCTACTGCGCCTCCCATAATCCCCGCGTTCAAACCTAACCTTGAAAATGGAGAAATCGTTCCCCAGTGGTTGCTTTGCGATAAAATTAAAGGTAGAAATAGATCGAATTACAATGAAAAAATAATAAATAAAATCATAGTTCCAGCCAACAACAGAATTACGAAATATTTATCATTTTTTTTCGGTATTCGACAATTCTGACACTTTCTTTCTACGGCATTTTCGTCGCAAATTATTTTTAGTTTGCCCTTGAAGATAACCTAACCTAACCTAACCTGACCTAACCTTCAGCAGTAACATAAAAATACTTTGTGACGAAAACGCTATAGATGAAAAGTAGCTTAGGATTGTCTAAAATACCGAAAAAACATCAAACTTTCGTAATTCTGTTCCTGGCTGAAACTATAATAATACTAAAAAGTTATCAGAACTGGAGGACTGCGCCCCCAGACCCCCTCCCACCACCACCTCATAGCGTTCAAATGTTTCAAAAATCCAGAAATCGTAAATTCTTATAAATATCCATCCTCTATAGTACCATGCTTGTCCTTGATGCAGTTACACGGTAGTTTACAATTAGGACAGTCAACAGCTCTTGGTAGCACTCCGTCTTGGGGAAAATTTCTTCACAAACGACCAATAATTGTCAGAACAGCCACCACATCTGCCAGTCATTTTTTAACTAATATATTCATAGCTCACGAGGTGCGGCTGCTTACTCGAGTCGTATTACAGTTATATATTGCGGTTTGTGTTTATTTGTGACAATCTATCTCTATCTATTGCCAGAAGCCACAATCCCGTAAGGGGTGACCATTTGACTTTGAGTTATTTGTTTTACGGGGAGGGGCACTAACCCTCCACCAACCCACTTGCTGACACGTAGGGAAACTTTGTAAAAAAAAAAAGTCAATGAGACCAGTAAATTCAAAAGGAAACTTCCCAACTCCATGGTTGTCCGAAACAGCAAACTGTCCACATATACTGAGTTCCACGAAAATAAACGTTTACCTTTCATAAATCTATCTATCTATCTATCTATCTATTGCCAGACGCCATAATCCCGTAAGGGGTGGCCACTTGACTTTGAGTTACTTATTTTACAGGGAGGGGCACTAACCCTCCACCAACCCACTCGTTGACATGTAGGGAGCACGTATGGGTTGGTTATATGGTAACCACCCAGCGTTGTAAATGGTTTCTTGGTGCATCCAGCAATTAAATTTGCATCTCTATGGGATAACCGATTCACTGAGGTTCAGTCACTTCTACCATACCATCATACAAATCCTGGTCCAGTGTTAAACAACAAAAATTAAAAAACAAAAGTGCACGGGTACCACCAAGGTCCTGCCCTCCATATGACGGTGCGTAACTGTATGTGATAAATAATTTTCAACTTACCAGTAACGAAGCACTGTACACCAGCAACTGAAGTACGCTGGGACCACCGAGATTTGGGTCATTTAGTTATTTTTCCTGCACCGTTTGCTGTCACAATGCCCCTCTTTTGGCGCCCAAGATGCCGTAAGATGCAATTTCTGTCCTAAATCAGTTTTCCAACGATGGTGCAACGTTTCACAACACGGACGTCCACAGTACATGCTCACGTACCACCAATAACAAAAACAGTGCACGAGGGAAGTGATGAAACGTGAAAAATACACTTAAATGAGGTCAGAGTTCCCAGGTTTGGCCGTTTGTTTACCCAGGCGTCCTCCAGGTAAACACTCATGGCGTCACGCGTTTGTCTTTTTTTTTTTTTTTTTTTTTTTAGCGGAGATAAATCCTGGCAATCGATGCGTTAATATTTTCATGAAATCAACTGCACAATTGATTTAAACCAAGCACCTGAAACACAAGGGCTGCGTTTTAACTTATTCTTGCTGTAAGTAGACGCCATTGTTCAGCCTACTGAGACTTCGAACTCGACAACTTAGATATCCTTTATGATTAACCTTTTGAATACGATAGGTAGTGTTCTACGTAAAAAAAAAAAAAAAAAAAAGCCAGAAGATAGAGTAGAATATATAAGACGTCGTGGTGAATGAATGTCATATCTTCAAAATTCAAAACAACTAATCTAGCTTCAGCGTGAACTTATATTTCAGTGTTTATAATTTGGAACCTCAGTTCGCCAACTTCCTTACACTTTCAGTTTTTCCTCTCCTCACAATATCTTTCCTTACATTATATACACCTAGTTAGCCATCCCAGTTCCATTCTTCAAACGTCTCGAATCAAACTATCCCATGTACTTAATTCTCGGTACATTTATCATTATGCTATCTAAACAGACGACCACCGTCTAGTATGTATTGTAGTATATGTCGTAGATACAAATAAGGTAATAGTAACATTCAAATATACTTCTTTTTTTTTTAAATAAAAGAGCTGTACATCGCTTTCCTCCAGCTCGCATTTACTGATATCAACCCATATATATATATTTTTTTTTTTTTGGTCCATGTCTTCCTGGCCGTGTTGACTGCCCCTGGACCTATAGATTCACAAACTTCCATCTCAAACTAAGATTTGTCTTTGCAAGGACAGAGACATGGAAGGGTTCTACTTTCCTTTGTTGTCTCTCCTACAAAAACTAATCTTACGTCAGGATCAGGCCCTTTTTTTTTTTTTTTTTTTTTCCAAAGTCCTTTCATGTTTTCCTTGTCCTTCATGCAAAAATGATTACACTTGCGACAAAGGTGATCGCAGTCTGCCAGTCGTAACTTAAATATGATTTACAGGAGGAACTAGACAAGGAAGATTTTGCTCTCCTTTCCCTGGTCGTCCCGAAGAATACATTTATAACCTGCAATGATTTTAATTTCGAAACTATAATTTATTTCTGGAGTTGGAACAGGACGAAGAGGAAGATTCGACAGCCTCCATGTCCTTCGCGCACAATTTATCAAGCTACTGGTGCAGGTAACTGGCGCCATTAGCTTCAAGTGTTTGTCCGTCATTTTGTGAGCTAGAAGGTAAAACGAACGCCTAACGTAACACCTTCGGAAGGTAACTGATAACCTGGATGATACGCAGCTCTTATAATCCCGGGAGTGACTGAATAAACTGTCACAGGTTCAAAGGCCTAATTTACGGAGATGCACACCGCGACTAAGCACTTCGTGACGTGTATTCGTTTGACTAAGGTTACCATCACACTATTTACTTATGATCTCCGAGGGTGGTGCAGTTAATGAGGGTTTTATCTAACCCCTCCTGTTAAAAACGAGTTCCCAAAATATAATTGAAGTAAATGGTAAGAATGGACTAGAAAATACGCCACTGGTCAGAAAACGTCAAATGGCACTGGATTGGTAGTACCTTCTAACTAAACCTGTTTAACTCGGCCTAAAATTACCACTCCATCTTGAAGTGATTCTGAGCCAAAGACCAACACTAGATTATGATGCTAGTCACGGAAGGGAATGAGAAAGACGTAAGGGCTATAGTATCGTCTTTTCTGTTAGACCAATGTGAAGTTAACTGCAAAATGACGAATATTTGGGCTGCTTAGGTAAAAAAGAATAGTAATTACGTAAAAGTAGATCGTTTAATTCGATGGACGGAAATACATCTTAAAAATCTACCAACAGCAACTCCAACCTCTCTCTCAAAACTACGGCTCTTAAAGTTTGCCGTATTTCACAGCTCTACCGACCAAACCCACACATCAGCAGCTTTGAAATTCAATAAATGGTACTTATAATTGGGGAGGGGGAGGGGGGCATCTACCCCTAACTCCATAGGGCACCACTAGGCATCAGTAATGTTGTGATAATGAACTACCGCTACGGCCAGTTTTGTCCAGTGTAAACCTTACTTAACATGATCAGCATTTGCTTCAGCACGACACACCGTTCATGCTGGATAATCAAACACCAAGTATATAACATAAAAAATTTATATTTCAATAATATTAATGTATCACATGACACTAAGATTTTACAAGACTATTTTCTCTGTTGAGGAATCAGGAAATATATTACATTCTGCCTCTAGCGAGGGAGCGGTGCCCCCCACAACGTAGTGAAAAGCAAGACAAATCTAAAACCGAGACGCGGCGGCATTGTGACACAAGTTAAAAAATAAATAATTCCAGATTTTTATAAAAAAGAAACCATAAGTTAGATAAGAGGAGCGACAGAACTGTACAAAAGTAAGAAAATTACAAAAAAAGCAAATACAGTAATTTGTACATTCCTTCCTATTTACAATGGTAAAAAAGATATCAAACTACGGGAACGTTTGGGGTGCCCGCTTCAAAGTGTAGCTCAGTCACCTCTTGCTTTGCGCTGATGCTCTGTGTGGTGTGGTGTGGCGTGATGTTGCGGTGTTGCATGCCGTAGTGAAAGTGCTTATTATTTTAGTTCCCTTGGCACTACTTAATTCAGTCTTTTATATGAATTATGGTGGTGAAGTGAGGCGAAATGAGGAGAGGTGGTGAGCATGATATGATGGGTGTAGCTGTGTGATGTGGGTGAGGTGAAGTATGGGATGGTGATGTATGCTACAATGAAAAGTGAGTGGTGATTTGAGAATGACAATGGCGTGATGATGAATGGTCTCCTTGTCGCATCCTGACTGTGGCAAGTCATTGATAAGGTGTTGCATAGTACTGTCGAAATGTGTTGCAGTGGAGGTGTAGTGTGTGGTGTATGGTCTGTGGTGTGGAGAGCATGTGTGACTTGGGGGTGCAGCGTGGTGAGGGTTAGAGCAGCACACTCGCTTACACCCTGCTGCCGGGCGAGTATTTTTCCCTAACAAATGACAGACAGACAGACGGACAGACACAGTGCAGAACATTACATTGATAAAAAACAGGGGAAAACGAAGGGCGGGGCAGGAAAGAGCCCAAGAGATGCAAGAGATTTTGAATCCCTGCATAACTAACATTTCTGTGAGCAACACGAACGGTATCTACATTTGTACATAATGATGGTTTGTTACATTATTGTAAATATTTTAAGTTATTATTATTACTATTATTTATTTAATCATTTATTACTATGAAAGAGAAGCAATTATCATCTGCAGTCGGATCCTTCCTTGTACGGGTATAAGGTGTGGTGGAGGCCGGGCACATCCAGTAAAGTTTGTTGCTGTGGCTGGCCCGCCGCCGCTGCCGCCGCCCCAGTCAGCTGAGCCTGAAGCCTCTGCATTAAGTCCTCTGGCAGCTCCGGTCTAGGGGGCGGCGGTCCAAGCCCTGGGGGACCTAGGCCTCCAAGACCATACTCAGCCGGGCCAAGACCCAGCTGTTCTTGCCCACCTGCAGTGGGAGGGTCAGCTTGGTGGGGATACACTTCATATGGAGCACCTGGGGGCGGGGGTGGTGGCGGAGGTGTATCCTGCGGTATTCCAGGGTCAGGTGGAGGCTCAAATAGAGGACTGGGGCCAATATTTGCAGGGTGTGGTTTGGGAGGGAGAGGGCAGGTCGGGGAAGCAGCTGAAGTGTCTGTTATTGGCTGGTCAAGCTGAGGGGTATCTGGGGGCTGTTCTGGAGGTCTGGCTGCAGGGGGCCCAGGACCCTGATCCTGTACACTGGACTGGGGTCTTCCAGGAGTGTTGGATGCAACATAGCCATCCGGACGACGGGACAGCTTCAGTTTTAGTGGCACTTTGGGTGTAGTGGTCGACTCCTCTTTACTTGAGTCAGAGTCTGGCTTTGGCAGTGACAATCTAATTTTCAGCGAAGGTGCAAGTGCATCTGGATCATCACTACCACCCCTGCTGTTGTTACCACCATTATTGCCACCACTGCTTGTTGCACTGTTTTCACTCTTCCCTTTACCAAACCTTATAACTAATTTCGGTGTATTTGTGCTGTCGCCAGGTATCACTTTAAAATCGTGTTTGTCACCGGGATCACCATCCTTAGCCTCTGAACCAGAACCACCACCACCCTCCCCTGAATACACTCGCCGCTTCTTATTCTTCTTTTCTCTGTCTGACCCTTTTTTACCAGGCTTATCGAAATTGGCCATAATTTGCTCACGGAACTTCATACTGTCACTCTTGATTTTTGCTATTGGGTTTTCCTCAGCAAGACGCTTTTTAGGTGGTCTCGGCTGCTTTCCAGCAGGATAAGATGGCACTGTCGTCACCTCACTGCCCTTCTTACCCAAGCTTATTCTTAGTTTGGGTGGTGGCTTGGCACTCCACACATCCTTTTCTTCTGGACCTTTAATATCCTTAGCACCCCGAGCACGTTTCCTACTTGGGTCACTGTCGGTGGATTCAGAGTTCCGTTTACCTGGTTCATCCCTAATATTCCACACATCAAGATGACGCAGCTCTCTAGGCCGCTTACGTCGACTACCACTAGCTGAATCATCTTGAGTGTACATCTTGTAGTCCTCACGCGTGGGAATAGAAGTCATGGAGGCCACGGCTTTGGGGATAGTGATGCCAGTGCGGGGGATATGTGGAGCAGGACTGGGCGCACTGCTGGTTGGACCAGCTTCAGGGTTTTCTGTAGGCAACTGATCCTGGTATTGCCGGATTAATTCCTTCTTCCTCATACGACGCAATGTGGAGGTGGTGGAGGCTGGGGTGGGAGCACCAGAGGCCTCAGGAGCTGGAGCCACTGTGCTACTGCTAGAGTAAGAATTAGCATAAGGGCCTTTGATTTTCAGTTTCAGCTGGTTGGTACGTTCATCAATTCCCAGATGTGCTGTTGGGCCACTTATAGTAACTTTACTATGATCACTAGTATCCTTTTGTGCAGCAACCAGGTCTGTTGGGGGCCCAGCCTCCCTCGCGTCTGCAGCTGCTGTAATGGTCAGCTTTGTTTCAGATATACTGGCTACTATTTCCTGTGGAGTGGCATGCAAGACATCAGGTGTCTTGGGTGGGCCATCAGGCATTGAATCCGGCTGAGGTGGGGTTGGAGAGTGAACACTGCGACGCAGCTGAGAGTTCTGCATATTTCTGTAGTCCTCCAAGATCTTAGCTACCTTGTCATCATCGTCCTCTACAGCACGAGAGGAGCCTTTCTCCTTGTACGCAGACTTGGACTTCTTCCCAGACTTTTTTGGTGATTGTTCTTTTTGGTCGCTTGTATAGGTAGGGGTGGCTGACTGCTGCTGATGCTGTACTTCTTGTTGCTGTTGTTGCTGCTGCTGTTGCTGCTGCTCTTGTAATTGTTGTAGATGCTGCTGTTGCTGCTGCTGTTGTTGCTGCTGTTGCTGTGGAGCAGTATCAATTGACTGTCTTTTTTCTCGTGAACGTCTATAATCATCCAAGGTATTGTTTGCAGGACCATCATCATCGAATTCATTGTCAAAATCAAAATCATAAACAGTCCCAACAAGCTCCTTTGGAACTGACACGGAATTACATCTGGGGCTATGACCACGACCCTTGCCCTTACCTGCATTTCTACCACGACCCTTATTGTAACCACCCCGCCCAGCCTTACCACCTCTTTTTTCCCTTGGTTTGGGAGGTTCCTTGTTCCAGCGGGGCGAAAGGGTGCGGGATCGGGGCGACCGTTTCTCCTGTCGCGGTGCACGAGGCTCCTGCATGTATATCGGCACTCGTTTAGTTGTGGTGGTCTGTTCTTCCCGCTGTGGTGTTGGGCTGTCCTCCACAGTGATTGTTTCCACCTGAGGTGATTGTTCCTCACGCTGGTTCTTTGGGCTGCCAACCACCACCACAGGGGACTTACTGGCACCACCTGCATTGCTGGCTGTAGTAGTAGGCACAGTGCTGGTTGTGGAAGTGGTGGTAATGCTGGTGCTGGTAGTGGTAGTAGTTGTGGTTGTGGTGGTGACACTAGTGGTTATGCTGGTAGTGGAGGAACTAGTAGAAGCTGTGGTAGAAGAAACAGGTGGTCGAGGAGGTGCAGCTACCGGACTGGGTATGGGTGGTGGAACAGTCTTCTTGCTGCCAAACACTGAATTAACAGGTGATGCTTGTGGCTGGGCAGCCTTTCCTGCTCCATCCACTGCTAGTATAGTTGGAGAAGCTGCTGCCTGAGGGACCTTTTGGGCAGAAGGCAAGAGCTGTGGGTCTCCGACTCGGGAGGCCCGGGAGAGTAATACTGAGCGATCAGTGGGAGGCACCTCCACCACCTCACTGTTACTGTACACACTTGATGGTGAAACCTGCACTGGTGCTGCCTGGCTGGGCGGTAATACTGGTTCCTCCCACCCTCCACCACCACCCTTGGAAGTAGTTGTGGTCATGGTGGTGGTAATGGTGGTGGTGGTTGCTGGCATGGGTGTGGTGGTAGTAGTAGATGTACTGGTGGTAGTGGTAGGGGTGGTGGTTGGAGTAGGGGTAGGAGTAAGGGTGGGGACAGGGATGAGGGCAGGGGTAGGGGCAGAAGCTGGGGCTGGAGTGACTGTAGTAGCCGTAGTTGTTGTTGAAGTTGTGCTGGGTGATGGGAGGCCTGGTAACACTTTGGTAGGTGGGGAGGGGTGAGGTGTGCCAACCATCAAGGGAGAGGGTATTTGTTTTACTACCTTCGTGCCAGGACGTCCACTGGCCTTGCTGTTTGGTGGGACAAGGTCTGGTGAGGGCGGCAGTGCATCACGGAGGGGCATACGCATCCGCTCTTGAGCTTCTGCCTTATCGGCATCCCTGGTAGCTTGTGCTTGAGCCTGGGCATATTGGTGCTGGGTAAGGGCAGCTACCTCAGAGGCAGGAGTAGGTGCTGGGTGCTGCAGTAAATAGGGTGCATTGGGGTTGAAGAGACCAGTCTCCATCATGTGGCGGATACGGTAGGCTTCAGATGACATCATGCCATGGTGGGCGTTGAGTAGCTCAAAGGGATTGTAGATTTGAGGATCCGCTGAGTATAACGATCGCTGCATTTCCAGCATTGACATGGAAGCAATGTCCAGGCCAGGTATGGGTAGATGAGGGGCCAGGGGACCTTGGGGATCACCCTTATGCTCCTGTTGTGGGGGGCTTTTTGCCCACTGGCCCCGCCACTGCTCCACAAAGCTGGCTGCCGATGCCGAGGTTCCACTTTTGGCTGAAGACCCTTCTGTAGCTGCCTGGGATGTTGTGGCAGAACACTCAGGCTGGGGCTGTGGAAAGCTCTGACTGGACGGAGGAGACAAAGGACCGGCCTCGCTGGGTGGGGTGGCTGCAGCAGGAGGCTCTGGGTGTACCTCCGCCTGTCTCTTCATTTCTCCTATTACATCTTCTAGATTCTTCTTTTTGGTGGGTGACACAAACTTGTTGAGACCCTGTTGCTGCTTGACCTCAGGAGGGGTTGAAGTTAGTGGCAAGGGGGCAATGGCAGGTGTATGTACCGGAGTAGAAGGTGTGGCAAGAGCTGGGACAACAGAGATGGGGTCAGAGTCAGCACTATCAGCCACCTCTGCACATGTGGCCTCGGGCAGAAAACTATTTACAACAGTATTTACAGTGACCAGTTCAGGGCACCCGGCCTGGGCCCGATCAACAGGCTCGGGTGTATTTATTGCACTCTTGTAGCCACTATCCTTTGGCTGCTCCACACGCCGCTTCTCCCCACCACCGCTCGCTGCCACAACTTCCTCATCACTATCCCCAATGCGAACTTTCTTATTTTCTGGCTCAGTGTCTGATGTCTCCACAATGTCTGCCAACCGCCCAACTTTAACCTCTTCATCCTCCACGTACCCGAACACACCAAGTCGTCTTTGATGATCTTCCTTCTCCCTCCCCTCAACCTTTCCTGTCTCTTTCCTCAATTCTTTTTCTTCCACTCTGGACAGATGATCAACATCCTTGACCAGTTCATCCTCAGCTGATGGCTTTGGTTCAACTGGTTTTTCTTGAAGGTTTTGAGGCTTACATATCTCACTCTTCTCTTTCTTACACTCTTCTTTCTCCTTGCTCTCAGTTTCAACTTCTACACACTCTTCCCTACCTTTAGCATTCTCCCTTGTGTCTTTCACTATTAATACTTCCCTTCCAGCTGGGGCACTTACTCTTTGGGTTACACTTCCTCTTAAGTTCACACTTTTTTCTCTTGGAGGCAAAACCCTCGAGACCTGTGTCCTCTCACGAGTATGTGAAGGCTTATCACTTCCTTCACTCACACCCCACTCATTTACCTTGTCTTCTTTCTCACACTCTTTGTTTCTTGTCTTCGCTATCTCCCCTTTGTCAGTCTCTTTTGTTCCCTCACTCTTATCTCGTTCTTTTGTGACTTCACTCTCACCTCTTCCTCTGACTACTTCACTCTTATTCCTCTCTATTGCTACCTCCCCTTTTTCCCGGTGTCTCCCAACTTCCCCCTTCTCCTTGTCTCTTATAATTTCTCCTTTGTCCTTCTCTCTTACAACTTCTCCCTTGTCCTTACCTCTTACTTCTCCCTTGTCCTTTTCTCTTAATAATTCTCCCTTACCCTTTTCTCTTAATAATTCTCCCTTACCCTTTTCTCTTAATAATTCTCCCTTGTCCTTGTCTCTTACAACTTCTCCCTTATCCTTTTCTCTTACATCTCCCTTGCCCTTTTCTCTTACTAATTCTCCCTTATCCTTGTCTCTTACTAACTCACCTTTGTCCTTGTCTCTCACTATTTCACCCTTATCCTTCTCTCTTGATGCATCACCTTTGTCTCTCAACCCCTCCCTTCGCTGCCGTAATATATCTGGCTCTTTCACTGTTTCCTTCTTTTCGGTGGTGGTGACTCCTCTGGCGGAGGGTGGGTGCTTCTCTTTGCTGCCTCCCTCTGCGACCTTCTTGCTGGGGCGGAGGTGGGGTGGTTCCTGAGGCTGTACCTCCCTTCGGGTAGGGATGTGTCCGGAGAGTGGAGGCGGTTCTCTCTCTCTTCCTCCTCTGCGATCTGTCCTGGGTGGAGCATTAGTGTGACCTGGGATGTCTTGCATGGGGAGGTCACCAGCACCAGCTCTCTGTCCGCACTCAGCCCCACCTTGACGCAATCTCTGCTCCAATCCTCCACTCTCTCGTCGACTGCTAGACTTGGCGGTGCCGGAGGCTTCCTTCTCAGCGGACACTCGGGATTCACTTCTCTCAGTAACCGGCGGCTGAAACCCATGTTCAGGCCGCCCTTCGGAAGTTTTAAGCTTCTTATCAGGGGCCTTCCTACGGGTTCCAACAGCCGGTTCCTGATTTTCATCCTCTCGTTCATCACTGTCGGAGGTGAGATGAAGGTCGCCAGAGATACTCGATCCACGAAAGGGCTGCTGACGAGATCTTGCATCATCCCGGCCTTCGTCCTCCCCCTGACCTGGGGATGCATGACCCTTCCTGCCTGGGGTGGTGGGCTGTCCAGTGCTGTCGTTGTCGTCGGATGAACTTTGGTATTCCCGTACAAACATTTCGCCACGAAAAAACTGCTCCCCTGTATGAGTCTCCTTTGCTGCTTCCAGTATAGGGTCTGTGCGGATCTGGGCTGGGCGTTCCCGTCGCCCAGCGGCACTACACTCCTCTTCGCTGTCTGAGAAGATAGACTTGGACACCTTCTGCAAGTCTTTCTGCTCTTTCTGGTCCTTGACTGGCTTACGAGTGATGGTTGGACTCTCTGTCTCACTCTCTGACTCCAGATCAGATGCGGCAGTTGGAGAGTGCTGTTTGACTGTCCGTGGAGATTTGGACTTTGATCGCCCACTTGTTCGACTCTCCTGTCTTGAGATTCTCTTTGTTTTTGCTGGAGTAGGAGCAGGCGTTGCTGGGGCTTCCAACTCCTCTGTGCCAGATGCAGCTGGGGTGCCACTCTTATTGGTACTGCCCTTGAGGTTCTCAGCAGCCTTCCTGGCAGCCTGCCGCATTGGGACATACGGAAGGATCTCAGGAGGCTCAAACAAGTTCTTCTTGGGAGCCTCAACTGCTTCAGTCTTGGCTTCTTCTGCTGTGCGATCAGCCTTTTCCCGCCCGCCTTTCCCTTTCCTCCCTTTGGTGGGTGTCAACCGTTTCTCCTCTCCCACCTTCTTCTCAACCTCCACTTCCTCCATGTCTTCCTTGGTGTCTCGTACAGGTTTAGCTGTAGTCTTCTTGGTGTCTGGGATGGCTGGTTCAGCTGGCTGGGTGGTGTTGGCAGTGGCAGTAGTGGTGGTGGCAGCAGTGCTGGTGGTGTTCTGACTAGTGATCAGCTCTGAAGCCTTCTTGGCTGCCTTCCTCTGTGGCACAAACAAGTGACCTTGTGTTGCTTCCACCTCGGCAAGCTTTGTGCTGGCTGCTTCTCCCTCACCTTCTTCTGCCTGTTTCCCTTCACTCTTAACCTTCTCCCCTGCTTTCCTCCCTCCCTTTCCTCCTTTCTTTTTGTTCATCCTCTCCACCTTCGCTTCAATCTTTGGAGTAAACTCTTTCTTAGCTGCCTTAGTCTTAAGAGTTGCATGGTTCTGAGAATCAGCGGTACTATCTTTATTATCATCATCACTAACATCACTTTCACTGGACACTGTCACACCTTTCTTGTCCTCTTTCTTTGGTCCTTTACTAAGGGAGGTTTCAGGGGCATTGTCTGAGCTAGAATCAGAATGTTCACTACCACAGGGCCCATCACTGCTGATCACCACCCCATCATGACTCTTGTCATCATCATCACTGGAGAGTTTATAGGTGGGTGGTTGCAGCTCATCATCATCACTGAGCTCCAGTTTAGGTGGCTCCAGGGCAGGAGAGCTGGCAGATGTGGCTTCACTGCCTCCTGCTCCTGCTCCTGCTCCCACTCCAACCCCTGACCCCACAACTTTGCCCCACCGACCCTTCCGTACAGGCTTTTTATCCTTGGCAAGGGTGAGCGTGGGTGCAGGTCGGTCATCCTCACTGCTGGCACTGGACTCCACCTTGGGTGGCGTTACCTTCTTTTTGTTTCTCCTGCGAGTAGGCTGAGGCTTGGGCTTGGGTGGAGCAACTTCAGCCTCATCCTCTGACGACTCAGCACCAACTCGTGTTGTCCTGGTGGATGAGGTATTTGGTTCCACCTTGATTGTTTTATCAGCAATGAGGGCATCAAAATCTTTCGAGTCCCGGTCATCACCAGATAAGCCGACACGTTCCCTGAAGGACTTGCTCTTGATAACAGAAGCCCTACCCGTACCCCGCCGCCGCCGCCCCACCCTCCCTCTGGCCCCCACAGCCCCTGGTACACCCTCCTCTGCACCTCTATCCTTCTCTGAGAGGTGGAGGAAAGAGTGCCGTGGGGGCTTGGGTGTGGATGGCTCCAGTTTGAGTGAATGGTTTTCCTTGGCAGGCTCCTCTTCACTGCTTGTGTAAACAGGGTAACGGCTACTGCCCTTGGTTGGCAGCGTCCATTTGGTAGAAGCGAGGGAGGAGTCGGAATCTGTTGAAGAATGCAAGGAGCTGGACCGAGACCGTCGTTGTTCAGCCCCATTGACATACAGCTTCTTGTAAGGATTTTCTGATTTCTCCTTTTTAGGTCGAATGAGGCCGTTAATGTCTTTCTTTTGTGGTGGTTTCCTGGGCCGGGGAACTGGTGCAGGCGCTCCGGATCCACCTTGCATGGCTGCCAACATCTTAGCAAACTGCTTCTGTGTGTGGCGCGGGGCATCCCGGTGAGAAAACATTTGGTCATACACAGATGGACCATGGTTAGCCTGCTTGACTGCCTCAGCCTCCTGAGGGGTGAGACCACCCACTGATAGCAGCGCCGCTTGCTTACTAAATGTCTGCTCCCGTGTCTTGATGAACGACCGGGAAAGACGCTCTCGACGACTGACCATGTAACACAGATTCCGCACCTGAGGAAGAGGATGTTAATAAATATAAGTGAATGTGTAATTTTTATCAGCAGTACAGCTATATGAGTTAATTAAATTCTGCAGTGATAAAATACCTATTTTTTCTTGCCAACACTAATGATATTACAATTAAAATAGCTCTAACCTGCCAAATCACTATCCTAAACCTACTTCCCACTATGGGGTAAAACAGATCAAGATATAAAGAAAATGAAGGTAACTTAAGCATGAGAACACTCAAATGAGCACCCAGTGATATCGGCCATACATTTATTCAGTCACTCTTCAAGCCATTGAAGTTCTAGGCTCCACCTCACATGCAACAATCCACACAAAAATGTGCTTCACACAATTAAGTTACTCTCACAACACCTGTTGGGTGGAAACCATTCTGTTACTGGTCAAATTACACAGTGAGTGCAACCATAACTAGTACATGCAGTACTTTAGCCATTCATTCATTTCTATCCATGTCAAGTCTTCTCCTTCACGTCTCTACATCACTTGGTAGTTTTTTTACACTCCATGTCCAACCAGCATTTCTTGGCCTCCACACCTCCTGCTACCCTTACATTCACTCAAATAAACTCTTTCACCAACTTATTCATGACCATTCTCTCACTGGAACCACACCTTAACAATCCCACTTTTCCACTACTGTACTCCCAATAATTGCCTTTCAAATGCATGTAACACCAAACTTTTACACCCATGCATCAATGTAAGCACCAGCACACCACTCAGGCCTTTAGTAGTCTCTGTACTTGCTATTATAATATGCATTCTGGGGACAATGCACATCCTTGTCTCACTCTATCATTCAAGTACTTACACAGGCTTCCTTACAAATCAGAAACACTCTCCACAACACTGAACAATTTTCTTTCCACACCAAATACAATAGATGTAGCGCCTTCCATGATCCCTCGCAGTTTATTTTCTCATATGCTATTTCCTGATCCACAAATGCCAAAAGCACCTTCCAGTCTTTCTCACATGCTTTCTCCACCGAATGCCCCGCTGTACATAACTGATACCAATATTCTCAACCAGTTCACACACACCCCTCCTTATCTCTAATCATATATTCTTGTCTTAATCACTCAATTATTCATTCCTATATCTTCCTCACAACACTTGGTAGATATATTCTATTTTTTGCACTCACTTTGGTGATTTTTGTACAAAGAGTACAATTATATTCCTTTTCCACTCCACTGGCACAAACTACACTCGTCCAGGCTTTCTGGCATACTTCCCCAAAACAGTTCATGACGGTCTTTCAAGTAGGCTCACCTTTGGCAAAAGGATACTGTGACAAGAACACTACATATGCAAGCTTATACTGACTCAACTGCAGCCTTACAATCATTCCAGCCCGTCTTCTCACAACTACCTCTAAACCCAGACCCAGATGTACGGAATATTACTCATCATCATCAAACTTCTGTGTATACAATGCACGTAAGGTTAGGAATATTAACCCCTGCTGGGCTGATACTTTGTACTTTAACTTCCCTGAGTCACTGTTTTATAACTAATGTAAACTGTACCTCACATCAGGTTTGCAGCTTGGCCCATGCTGACCTTGAAGCCTCATATGAGGTCTGCAGCTTGGCAAGGGTTAAAGCTATAAGTGGAATTATGAAGCTTATGGGATGTGGAGGGCGAGAGAGAAAATAAAACGGCATGGCTAGAGAGAGAGAGAGAGGTTCAGCTGAAAGAAGGAAATATATGGATGAGGAAGTTGAACAAGCAGTGGATGAAAAAGAAAGTAGGTTGTGGTTTGGGTAGATACAAGAGAGGGATTCAAATGGAAAGGGAACAACTACCCTATATTAAAGGAGAGAAACACATGAGGTGATTGGCAAAGAGAAAAAAATATTGCATTTTACCCGCTCGAGGTACTGCCGTAGCTGGACGAACATCTTCATCCGCTCGATGTCGTGCTCCTGCTGCTGGGACAACAAGTCGATCTCTTCACTTCTTGGCGTCAGCAATGGCTTGTTGAAGCTTGACTGTTGGACAAGAAAAAAGTTGTCAGAACAAGAAACAAATATTACGATGGCATAACATTATCCAGCCACCGCTGTGCTATACCAGCAACAGACAGTAATGTATTGATGTTTCCCTTGGCCACTTCAAGCCAGTGAGTTTTCTTTTTTTATTCTTGCTATTTCCATATGATTCTCCTCAGCTCAGAACACTCACAGTACAGAGGGGGGTCAATGACAGCCACCACATATCTAACTCCTACAGTTCAAAAAGTCTTCAAAGCTGAAGAAAGTAATCTGGCAGTAACATGAATACAACAAAGTATACATCACTGGACTGAACAGGTTATACATGTACCTGCTGGAGTGGGACACTTATGCATGGTGGCACTGATAAAACTACACAGCACCACTACCTGATTATGCAAACAGCCCTCAGTTCACTACCTGTTTCTCCAAAGAAGAATGGTGGGCTACAGGAGCACCACAAGCTATGAATAACATACAAACTTTCTTGAAACCCTCCTCTGGATGTCACATCCTTAAGACAAACATTCAGTAATAATCATTTAACAGGGATTCACCCTATACTCTTAGTGGGTCATTAAAGAATTAGTTGACGGATGGATGGATTAATGACTAAGCACTAAATTTTAGGTCTAAATGCTACCTAGCATGGTATAACAAAGAGCGTACTGTACATAGCTCAGCTCCTTAACTACCACTGACATCTGGGGATGAGCATCTGAGACTGTGCCACTGACATCCATTTAGCATGATTTGTCAAAACTACAGGCAAAAGTGATACACAAGGGGACATATACTTAACACTGTATGCAATCTTGACAGCCCTTCAGCTCTTAGTCATACATCACATTTGGTCAAGGAAGCAATATTTTCACAAAATTTACCAGTTTGTGGGTGATTTGGCATTATGTACCTTATGATGCAATTTTTTTTATCTTTCTTACAGAAATAAAATAGCAGTCTTTTGGGAAGTTTTCTTAATAACAGCTAGTTATTTCTATGCACCTGTAATAGAAATTTTGGTATTATGCAACCTTAAGACATAATTCTTTTCCTATCTGCAACATGCCGCTGCTGTAGTGAAACAATATAATCTCTAAATTTCTTTCATATTTAATGCTATGTCAGAAGTTTTATCATTACAGCCAAAAACTTTTTCATAATTTTGATTTTAGCACAATGCAAACTACATGTGCATTTTTTTTCTCCCTGAAACGCAGCAACCGAATCCAGAGTTTTTACTGCAACAGGCAGGTATGCCAGACACATTCTTCATTATCAGAGTAAAAGATGTGCAATGAGTAAGATGAAAGAAAAACAATCCCTGGGGCTGCGTGGGGAGACACGACCTTAGCCCCTCATCGGCAGTGATGTGTAAACCCGGGACTAAAGACAATAGACTATTTGCTTACGGCAGCAAGTCTAGGTTACCCACTCCAGAAGCCAACACTCTTGCTGATATTCATACACTGTATAACAGGCTTAACAGGTTCTAAATGTTTTTGCAATGTACTGTAGTTTTCACATTCACTGCTTCCACAGCCACCTCCTAAGTCAACAGCTGCATTAACCGATTGCAAATGACAATAAACTTACAGGAAAAATCGCCGGAAAACCGACTGACTTCAGATGATTGCAAGCAAAATAATTTACATATGGTTGGACAACACAAAAACATAGATTATTACACTTGCATCAACTGGTAACTCCCACTCCCATGGCAACATCTACATGCATCACAGCCTTCTGTCTCAAGCCACTCCATCACTGACGAGTCTAAACCGTCGCCAAAGGAACCAAATGAACAAAAGGTCAATCCACGAGGGGATTTGGGGGTATCTTTCAAACTTTATAAAGGGATGGGGCCACTAACCCTTTGAACCAATTCATTACCTCAAGCACTTCTGTCCCTCTTTTACTCTGTGTTCAGGTTAGGTAAACAAAGTATGCATGTATGTACATACAGTTCTTTTCAGAGCATATGCTGAATAGTGTGTGCTTGAAAGGAGCTCGGAGTATGAAAATGTATGGTTATCTATATATGAAAAACTATACTGAACAGTAAGTCACAGAAATGTCGAAAGCATACCAGTGATCCTGAAAATTACAGCTCTTTTTACGTATATTTTAAGAGCACAACATCTGTTTTTACCATGTCTGCAAGTGTGGGTTCGACAACCATGTTACCTTGCGTGACGAGAACCAACTTCACTTATCTAAATTCATTCCCAATATACTTTTTACTTATCAACTGACTTCTGGATGCGCAGCAGACTAACACACAAGCTGGGTTAAATGTTATCTGGTATGGATGCATCGATTTCATTCCATATGAGGTGGCTGTAAGGTTTATGATCACGTAATGCTGTTTCGGGTTTAGAATGGAAAAATACTGATAATCTAGCTTACGATTTCTAATCACACCAGGTAATAATGTTTTTTTTTTTTTTTTTTTTTTTTTTTTTTTTAATGCAAGGAAGAAAGGACCAAAGGCCAGAAGCCCGCAAATTATTCCCTCCAAGAAAAAGCCAACATACAGTATGATCACACATAGTATTTTTTGTTCGCTTCCCTACAATCTGAATATAGTCACACTGCAGAGGAACACCCTTCTTTACTCTAAGTTCACACATCTCAACATTAAAACGACACATATGCCTACTCACCCGTCTCTTGAGCTTCCAGTAGTTGAAGATGGTTTCAGTGGTTTCAAAGTCGATGTCCAAGAAGTTTGAGGTCTCCAGAACATCCACGTGTTTGAAGAATTCAGATTCGATCTGCCGCAATTTCGCTGCCCTTGCCTGATTTTTCTGCTCTGAACTCCAGTCTTTCTTTTTCTTAGGGGCAGCACTATCTTCTCCTTCTTCACTTTCTCCCTCTTCACTGCCAAGTTTCTTGCTTGAGACGCTGTGCTTCTCACAGTATGACTGCAGAGAAGAGAAGAAAACAGGTTTTAAAAATATAAATAAATAAATAAATTACAAGACAACTAAATGAGTTTCTTAAAGGGTTGCAAGGACTTTATTCTAAGATGGAAATTGGTTTTCAGAAAGACTGATAAAATTACTGAAAAGAAAGTTGTTCAAAGGATGTATCAAAGTTAAGCAAATGCAGAAAGCTTCTCATAAGAAGGAAGATTGGCATTAGGAAGACTCCACTGGCCAACTGACTCTTCAAGACATTCAATATCAATGAGGCAGATCTGATGTACATATCAAAAGCTTTCAAATCATACTGTACAGCAAAGTATGTCCTTGTTCAAAGTCACCTTTTTATGTTACAGTATTTTCATTATTATTTCCATTTCCATTTAGTATTATTATTACCTGCAAAAGTGACAGCAACTAAGCCCTGTCATCATCCTTTACAATATCTCTCACAATCCAAATTTCTCACAAAAAGGAATGTTTTGACCTGTCTCTTTAAAAACTCAACAGGACGTCAACAGTCTCACGCATAACGGCAGTCTATTACAATATATATAACCAAGGGGCCGTAAAGAAGAGGTCAATCAGATATAGATGACTGATGGCAGCTCATTTCCTCAAGATGCTAACAATCATCTTCACTTTGCAACATCACACCTGGGCAGGCTGATGGAAATATTAACTATTCAGCAAGATGCTCTGGTTTGCCAAATGTAAAAACCATGAAATCCTAAGACACAGCTTAAATTATATTTCAGTTTTTATTGGCAGCCAGTGGAGTGGAGAGGTATATGAGAGTGGTGGGTGTGAGCTAGGAGCAGGGCAGTGAAATGGCGGGGGAAAGGGTGACATGGAGGTGATTTGCTTGTGGCCACCCCTTACAGGATTAAGGCATTTGGCAACAGATAGATAGTCAGTTCAACTCAATTTGAAATGAGGTGGTGGGAGTTCTCAGAGGCAGACTAATGATGAGTTTTGCTGCTCTATTTAACACAAACACAGACTGGATCTTCTGCAATAAATTATTTGGAAGACCAATCTATTACACATTACTGTACAGTACTATAATCAATACAAGACCATCGTATGAACCAACGTTCGGATGCCACGTCTATTCAGAAACTGTCTCATGGGTAAAAATTTCTTTTGAGCAGGTAACAGACTTTGAAAATCTGACTAATGTGTTCCACTTAAAATAGTCCTGTTATAATATACATCCAAATTCCAAACAGAACTCATTGGATGAAGTTGTAACTCACCAGTAAGAACAGTCAGGGCATTTTCAGCATCATAACCACTTCTGTGTCCAAGAATAATGATAATTTTGATTCTGCCAACAATCAGCTGTAAGTCTCCTTTTTATCATACAGATCTTCACATCAGATATTAGAGATTCCATTTTATTCTTTGTATCTGTAATGTGTCATCTTCATATAAAGCGGAGTGTCACAGGGATAAAACTGAGAGGTCACAACATGTGCGTCAAGCTGAGACATGTTACTGATGATAACTGAGAACAGAACTGGACCTAGAACCGATCCCTGAGGGACTCTTAACAGAAGGGGAACTGAGTCTGCACTGGTGTGGTCCACTAAAACACTCTAAGATCTGTCTGATCTTAAGAAGCAGAAGGACATTGTCACAAACATCATAAAAATGCAGATATTAAAGCAACAATTCATAATTTATGGTGTCCAAAGCCACATACCGATCTAACAAGGCCAAGAAAGACAACATCCCACTGCAGGTGTTCACCACAATGTGATTTTGAATCATTGTTGATGCAGTTTCAGTTGGGTGATACTTTTTTATGCCAACAGATTGAGAGAAATGACTCAGTTTCATTCTAGCTGTGACAGGAGCTGAAGAATTGTAGCCCACCTGATATTCTTCAACAGGAATGACAGAGACAGGTCAACAGCTTAACATCATCTCCACATCAAGACCAGGCTGTCTGAGTAATTGCCAAAGCAAGGTACATTTTTCAGGTGGCACAAAGTTACCCTCTAAGAAGTATCTGCTAACTATTCTACAAATAACGACTGCTGCATGGCAGTGGATGCTCATATACAGCTGGCATCTGTGACATGTTATGTAGATCAAGTGGGTAAAATGTTTAAATGAAGTCTATACTATGACACATTTTATTCATGTCCAATGAATGAAATGACGAAAACACTTGACATACTGTGCAGGGCGATTGGAGTTTAGAGAATTTTTCAATGAGGGAAGGACTGTCTGGCACATTTCTTATACAAGATAACTGTGAGAGAATGTAACAAAATAAAAACTTTTGTCCCTAACTGCACACTGAAATATCTGTATGCTTCCAATAAAATCCTTACCCTGAGTTTGACCCCATCATCAGCACTCTCATCCTCAATGATGGCCTTCATCTCCAGGCCATGCTTGAAGGCGCAAGTAACATGGTAGGCAGTCTTACAGGTCTTGACAGAACACTGTATGCATGCACCACGACGTTCTCGGCACAACACACACACTAGTGCCCATCGACTTTGCTGTAAACACAGGCATAAAATGAGAAAGGGTCAGAAGGAATTGTGTAATAATAATGATCGTAAAGCATAGATACACATGAGCGACTGAGTATGAGGGGAGCAGTTTAAGAATGATCAACATCTATCTGAAACTTTCCAACAGATGTGGCGCATGGAAAGTGATGGGGAGCCCTACAGTATGTAGGATGTACAGTAATATGAAACAAGACTGTGGAGGCTGCAGGGTGACTACATAAAGGTGTGTCTGTCTCCACATTAATGTACACATGAGAGATTATGTAACATGAGTGGTAAGTCAAGAATGAGAGTACAAGAAATAAGACTGTTAACTGTTTTGCTTCCTATCATTTACATTGTATTCTATTACTGCTACCACTTGATGATTTTATTAAACTTGGAGAGACTCTGTGAGCTGGAAGAGTCAGATATGGTCTCCATTAACCCCTTTACTAAAAGCAGTCACGCAGCAGCTGACTGTAACAGTAATACAACACATCATGGGACTGACAGGATTAAGAAAATGAGTGATTTTCAAAAACTGGACAGAATAAGAAAAATTGGTATTCGTTATGGATGTCAATCAAGAAAGTCCATTGATAAAAGATTAGAAATACGTGCTGAGATGAAATGGAAATACTGTATACAGAGAAGGGATAAGTTTATCTATCTATAGCCCGACGCCCTATCCCGAAAAGGGCGGTCACAGACAAAACGCCTCTAAGTCGCTCTGTCACCCACTATTTGACTGCCCTCCCTCCAACTCACTCCCCCTTGCCTCATATACCTCTCAACTCCATCGCTCCACCTCATCCTCGGTCTCCCCCTCCCTCTCTCCACTTCACCTACATACACCCTCTTAGTCAGTCTTTCATTCTCCATTCTCTCCGCATGTCCAAACTATCTCAGTGTATTTCTCCTAATCTTCTCAACCACATCCACTTCTGCCCCACAACGTTCCTTCATTTGTCAACCTGTCCCTCCACGTCACTCCACATGCTCCTCTCAAGTAACTCATTTCCACTACTCTCACCCTTGACTTGTTCCCTCTAGCAAGGTCCACGCCTCACTTCCATACGTCAAGGTAGGGATCACAATACTATCGTGCAGTAACTTCTTAACTTCCATACTCACTTCCCTATTTCTCATCACTGCTTTCAGTGAAGGACATATCCAGTGGTGAAAAGGAAGGATGTGAGTAAATCTGAAGGCAGCAGGTGGTGTGGTGTGCCAAGATGGATGAATGGATGGATGGGTAAGGCAAATGAATTTGTGAGAAAGTGTGAAACAGCCTGATGCTACGGAACTGAACAGGCATTTGGGGGAGGAGGAGTACAGACAGTTTTGTTACTGAGGCCTTAGTCAGGATTTTAAAGGCTTGAGTGGTCCAGTACATTTGGCATGCTGTTCAATTGTTCTCCTACTTTAGGGTTTTCTTATTCTTTGTTCTGGAATCCCACCTTGCCCTATCTCTTCACTGGGAAGTAAGGTATGATGATGATGATGATGATGCTGCTGCATGATGAAGATAACTGACTGATGATGATAACTGATGATTATGACGGGATGATGATGATTGATGATAATGATTGACTGATGATTAATGATGATGATGATGATGATGACAAGACGATGATGATGATGATGATGCAAATTTTTAACACACTGGTGCTCTGATTTGAATAACACCCTACTACAGAACTGTATTCATATTTTAAAAACACAATACTGGTACAAAAATCTTCAATGCCCTTACTTAAATGCTAACTGAGAAAATCTGTCCAACACTTACTGGGATGTTGGGTATTTTGGTGATTGGCTCCATCCTTTCAACGGAGCCAATGGAGACCTCGGGGATCCAGAGGGCGCATGCCACGTGCGCCCACTTTTGCCCCGACTTTGTGGACTTCATGGCACCACCTGAGGGACCAACACAGCCGTTAATTCACCACCACACCAACTGCACATACAGAAATTTAATAAAGCCAAAGGAAACTTTATTATTGACATCATCATCCAGACCCCCTGTCCCACCTTTGGGCAGGGTACGGAGTAGCAATGTCCAGACAGCCAAAGTTTGACCACTCCAATGGGCCACGCTTCCATTCACTCGTCATTCAAGCCCCCAGAATCCTCGCTCTATCTGATACGCCAAAAATATTCACCACATTCTGTAATTTCACATAAACATATCCAACAGAGTCAATCCAAATGCTGTTACATTAAAAAGAGGTGCCAAATCCCTGATCATGCACTTCTCACAATATTCATCCTGCCAGCTTGATCTCGTCAGCCTCACCAACTACACACTCATCCACCATACCCCTCCACCTTCTCCTTGGCATACCTTGCCTCCTCCCTCCTTCAAATTCGCTCAGATATACCTGTTTCACCACTCTACTGTTATCCATTCTCTCCACATGACCATACCATCTCAGTAAACTTTCTTTGATTCTGGTGTCCTCTGACTTCCTCACTCCGCATCTTTCACGAATCACATTATTTCGTATCCTAGCCACTCTCGGTACTGTACTCCACATGCATTCCTCAGCAGTCCCATCTCCACTGTTCTCACTCTTGACTTTTCATTTTCATGCCACATTATAGTCTCACATCCATATGTTAAAGTTGGCAATAACACTCCTTCATGTAAGCCTTGTGCAGCTGCAACACTCAAGCCTGTTTCTTATCAAGGCCTTCATAGCACCAGCTACTTTCTTTCCTTGTGTCACTCTACTTTCCACTTCTTTTGCACATTTTCCTCTCTTTTCTATCACTGTACCCAGGTATTTGAACTCTCTCACCAATTCCAGTCTCTCTCCATTTACTGTAACATCACACTGGGAGTCACCTTCTCTCTCGATCACCATCACTTTACCCTTTTCTACATTTACTCTCACGGCATGACACTCACACATACCAGCAAAACTCTGCACTTGTCTACCAAGTTCTTGTCCTGTATTTGCAAGTAGCACTACATCATCAGCATACAACAAATTGGAGATATTCCATCTATCACCATTCATTACCAATGCCATCCCTCTCTCCATTACTCGTGTTTTTACTTCTCTCATCACCCCATCCACATACTGTATATATATTGAATAACCATGGGGACATCACACAACCTTGTCGCACGCCCACACTGATCGTGAGCCATTCACTTAGATGGCCATTAACCCTTACACGTTTCATTACCATCATAAAAACTCTTGATGGCACCTAGCAGCTTACCATCTACACCGTACACGTGCAAAACCTTCCACAGAGACACATATGAAATTACTGTAAGCTCTCTCTTCCTCTCTCTCAAATGAAAACTATCAAAACCACCCATTTCACAAAGAAGTATGTTGCTAATTCTACTGTACTGCTTTCTTATTCCTACTTCTGCATCTTACCAACCCTGATCATTGGTGGGAAAGAGGCTTGGATAATACAAACGATATTCTTTATTTTATACTTTATTTCGTACTTTGTTCTTGCTACCATCAGGTAATTTTACTCAGCTTGGGAGAGACTTTTCAAATTCAAGAGGCCAAACACAACTATCATTTGTTCATTCAAAAAATAAATACATAAATAAATACAAGTACTGAATAAAATCATCTGGAGGCAGCACGAATGAACCGATGAAGTATGTCAGCAGATTTAAAGGGTTAGAGATCAAAATATTCAACGCTGATGTCTTACCTTTGTTTGGACACAGCACACAGTCAGGTTTGATGCCGAGGGAACAAGTGCGACAGAGCCAAGACCCAGAGGGGATGGCTGTGATACCATAGCAAGCTTGGTGCACACAGATGTTGCACGAATCACAGAACACCATCTCATTCCCTTCCTCACTGTCCGGCTGATGGCAGAAGACCCAATACAAGTTATAACAACAGTTTGTACAATGTCTGAAATGGACTCTACCAAGCATAACTATCAAGTGGTGTCACTGCAAAACATCTTCATGTAATGTACATATTTAAAACAAATTTTATGTACCAATTACATTATTACACTAAATACAACCTAAAGTTTAATAACTTGATAAAGTGCCTCAACTGTTTATAATATTAATCAGCCATCCAGGTGGGTATGCAAGATGCACCTACACAACACACACCAATTACCTACCAGTGCCATGTGGATGACCATCAATTTCTATTCCTGTCAACCTGAACACCTCATTCCACTCTCTCTCCATTTTATATCTCCTATACTTAACCTCTCAAACATTCCTTTCCACCCCCCTTCCCCCAGCTCTTCCCCATCTTCCTAATATTCCAAACCTCCTCTCACACTCACCGAGCGACAGACGTCACAGATAACATCCTCGTCAAACTCTATGGACAGGGATTCCTCGGTCTTGAGCATCTTGTGTATGTTCTCCCAACACGTCTCTTCTAGATGCTCTATTATCATCTCGAAGATCAGTGGGGGAACTGGCGCAGCTCCTACAACAAAGCCAGAAGATTAATAATTGAATTTACAAAGAAAATTTACAGAAGCAGAGATAAAAAGAAAAATGAAGAAAAAATTACCAAAAGCAAAGTGGAGAACAGGGTGAACGAACACATGAGGAAAGGCACGTTGGAACAATGAATAACCGACGTGAGGCAGGCTTGGAGGGGTTATTACTACAGACATTAACTGCACTCTTAGGATTACACACTTGGCAGTTCTCCAGACAGACACAAAAACAATTCTTCAAAATACAACAAGTTATATGAAGTAACCATTTACTTAAAAGAACACACACATGGAATGTAAGAGGAGCGAATGATGAGGTGAAAGAGAGAGAGATTGTCCAGGTGCTTGAGGATGCGAAAGTGGATGTATGTGGAATAACTGAAACAAAATGGAGAGGAGAAAGTGTGAGAGAATGGGAGTATGGATGGGGTATATGTGCAGGAGTAGATGAGAATGAGAGGGCAAAGGAAGGAGTGTGTATAGTTGTGAGTAAAAGATGGAAGAAGAGCATAAGACAGTATGGATCAGTTGGGTCAAGGATTGTGTGGGTAAAGTTGAAAGTTGGAATACAAATGTGGGCGATTGTGTGTGTGTATGCGCCAACGCAAGATCGTGCTAGAAGAGTGAGAGAAGAGTTCTGGACAAATGTGGAAGTGTGCATGGAAAAGTTTGGAAGGAGTGAGAGAGTGTTTTTGATTGGTGATATGAATGGTAAAGTTGGTAATGTGAAGGTGGATGGAATAGTTGGTGAGTGGGGTGTGCCTGCTGAGATAGATGAGAATGGGAGTGCGCTAGTGGACATTTGTGCTGGGAGGGGGTTGGTAATAGCCAATACCCTCTTCAGGCATAAAATGATCCACAGGTATACATGGCGAGTGATGAGAAGGGTGGGTGGTGAACTGAATGAAAGGAAGGCAATGATTGATTATGTGTGTGTGGATGAAAGGATGCGAAGATGTGTAAAGGATGCAAGAGTGTATAGAGGTTGGGGGAGTGGACTTTCTGACCACTACTTGGTGGTGGCCAGAATTAGGTTGCAAGTAAGATGGAGGAATAGAAGAAGGGAAAGACGAGAGGAAGGAGTAGTTGCAAGGAGAGTGGAAAGGTTACAAGAGGATGAGAAAAAGGCAGAGTATAAGAGAGAAGTGGAGGAACGATTGGGCAAATATGAATTGGAGCAGATGGGAGACGTGGAAGGTGTGTGTAAGATATTTACAGAAGAAATATGTGCAGCATGTGATGTGGTGTGTGGAAGGAAGAGAAGACGGAGGGGGTGCAAGGAACAGCGTGGTGGACTGAAGAGGTGAAACAGGCTGTGGCACAAAAGAAGAAAGCATACAATGAATGGATGAGAAATAGGGGCGTGGAAGAAGTTGAGAGGCGGAAGAGAGAGTTATATGTGGAAAGGAAGAGAGAGGTGAAAAGATTAGTAAGAGAGAGTAAGAAGAGAGTGGATGAGGAATTTGGAAGGAATTTGAGTGTAAAGTGGAGGGACTGTAAGAAAATGTTCTGGAGAGAAGTGAAAAGAGTAAGACAGGGTGGAAGTGAAGTTAGCAGGGGAGTGAAAGATAAAAATGGTAGATTACTAGTGGAGAAGGGAGAAAAAGTGAGCAGATGGAGAGAACACTTTAAGGAATTGTTGAACGTGGAGGATGGAAGTAATGCGAGTATAAGTGGCTGGGGAATGGCTGGGAGAAGAAGGGAGGTGAGAAGACAGGAAGAAATCAGTAGGATGGAAGTTGTGGAAGCAATGAAGAAAGTTAAATCGGGGAAAGCCCCAGGAATTGATGGAGTGTGTGGTGAAATGCTGAAGCATGGGGGAGAGATAGTAGTAGAATGGATGTGGAAGATGTGCAGATTGGCCTGGGAGGAAGGTAGAGTCCCGGAGGATTGGAAGTCAAGTATAATTATTCCCTTGTACAAAGGAAAAGGGGAAAAAGAAGTGTGTGGTAATCATAGGGGCATTTGTCTTCTTAGTATAATAGGAAAAGTGTATGGTAGGTTACTTATAGACAGAGTTAGAGAAAGAACAGAGAAATTAGTTGGAGAAGAACAGGGAGGCTTTAGGAAGGGAAGAGGTTGTGTAGATCAGATATTCATTCTTAGATCTTTAGTGGAAAAGTTTCTAGAGAAGGGAAAGAAGTTGTATGCGGCTTTCATGGATTTGGAGAAAGCATATGACAGGGTGGATAGACAAGGATTGTGGAAAGTGTTAAGAATATATGGAGTAGATGGGAAGTTGTTGAATGCTGTGAAGAGTATGTACGATGGTGCGAAGGCTGCAGTGCATGTGGATGGTGAACTAAGTGAATTTTTCTCTGTGAAAGTTGGTTTGAAACAGGGATGTGTCATGTCTCCATGGTTGTTCAATCTGTACATGGATGGGGTAATAAAAGAGGTACAAGGTAGGGTAGTGGATGTTGGAGTGGCCCTGGTGAGAGAGGATAGTGTTTGGAAACTCCCTGTACTGTTGTTTGCAGATGATACTGTGTTGTTGAGTGAAGACGAAGGGGAGCTGCAAGGCTTGGTGGATGAGTTTGAGAGAGTGTGTAAGAAACGGAACCTAAAGGTGAATGTAGGGAAGAGTAAAGTGATGGTCTTTGAGAGAGATGAAGTCAGTGAATGTACAGTGAGGTTGGATGGTGAGGAATTGGAAAATGTGAGTACGTTTAAGTATTTGGGTAGTGTGATGAGTAAGGATGGAGGTTTGGAGGGTGAAGTGCTTGAAAGGGTACAGCAGGGAAGAAAGGTTGCTGGTTCCTTAAAAGCAGTGATAAGAAACAGGGAAGTGAGCATGGAAGTAAAAAAGTTACTACATGACAGTATTGTGATACCAACTCTAACGTACGGAAGTGAAGCTTGGACATTGTTGGAAGGACACAAGTCAAGAGTGAGAGCAGTGGAAATGAGTTATTTAAGAGGAGCCTGTGGAGTCACGTGGAGAGACAGGCTGACGAATGAGGATATAAAGGAGCGTTGTGGTGTGGATGTGGATGTGATAGGAAGTGTTGTGAGGAACACACTGAGGTGGTTTGGCCATGTGGAGAGGATGGAGGGTGAAAGATTGACGAAGAGAGTGTATGTGAGTGAGGTGGAGGGTGGAAGAGGGAGGGGGAGACCGAGGATGAGATGGAGGGATGGGGTGGAGAGGTATATGAGAGAGGGGGGTGTGAGTTGGGAGCAGGGCAGTGAAATGGCGGGGGACAGGGCGACTTGGAGGCGATTTGTTTGTGGCCACCCCAAACGGGATTGAGGCGTCTGGCAATAGATAGATAGATAGAACACACACATCTAACCTCCTCACTACCATGATATCTTTGTGGCTCTGGTAACCCTAGATTTTAATAAACTGGCTACAGGAGACTAAGATTACAATACCGCATAGGGTTATGATAAGGTTGACCAGGATAGTTAATCTCTTGTAAAACAAAGAACTGCTATCAGAACTTCTGTCTCTTTTGTATTGGTATATATAATTAAATGGCAAATTCCACTGACAGTGAATATAGCTTAATGTACTGTGCCACTACTGCTTTTTTTAAATTTTTTATTACACAGTTAAATCTTTGTTTATATTGTTTACAGGGGCTCTAACATGCCCATGCGTCAGCCCTGGTTACCTCATGGTGGCTCGTCACGCTGCAGCCTCTCTGTTCAATCCCTTATCCCTGACGTCACACTCTATGACCTTGTCCTACGTCATTTTCAGTCTATCTCCTGCAACTCTACCCTCAACATTCACACCTATCACTCTTCACACCCAGATGCCATCCACCATCCACTCCACATCTAACATAAACTTTCTATTCATATACAACAATAGCTTTTTGTAATCCTTTCTGCCATTCAAACCTTCCTCATGTACATATTTCTCAACTCCATCTTTCTACCATTTTCTTAAGTCTTTCTATCCTCATTCTCCATTATGCTTTAGTTTTATAAATACTTCTTTAACATCCACAGCACAATATTCCTATCTAAAAAGTGTTATGGTGTAATAAACTTTTCTGGACCATTCTCCTCTACAACAAGGCAGCACTACTCATGAAAATAACTTCAGGACATATTATATAATCCATTAAGAGGGTGTATCGTAAATAAGAAATTATGAATGCAAACAAAAACACAGGATAAATCAAGAAACAAATCTGGCATAATCCACACTTACCCATCCTGGCGCGCTCTCCATTGTATGCGGTGAGCCATTGATCGTCCAAGTCATCCATGTCGTAGCGGCACATCTTTTCAGCCTTTGTGGGTAGGTTACTCAGAATGTGTTGCTCATTGCTGAAGAATTCGTCGTGGTTCACTCTGATGAGCTTGTCTTTTGTCCTGTTGGAATGAGAGGCATTGGAGAAGTCAAAGCAGGGAAGGGAAATGGGAGACAGTTATACAGGTCCTCTTTTGAATCTAACAGCCTAAAACTGCCATCTCTTCATCTTGAATACTGGGTTGTTGCAATCAGTCAGCAATAGAATATGCTAGTCACACACACACACACACAAAGTACTACAGAAAGGGTGCAGGGGCACAGCACTGTCTTCTTCTACCACACGGCTAAATAAAATAAGCGCAAAAGGATGAAAATTCATGTCAAGTTAGTGTGAAAGACCAACAATGCAAGTAATGAGAACAAAATCACCATCATCAAATCATACGTCTTGCATACCAAAGTTTGCATGAAACCTGCTGTATACTCAGTTTTTTTTATTGAGGCAAAGATGCACTTGACAGGTTGGTGATGATTGGCTGAATGCAACATGTCCAAATAACATTTACAAGCCCAAATCCCCCCTCAGACATATGGTGTTAATTAATAATGATGAGTAAAGAGATTATGAGGTAATGTTGCAATCAGCCAATCATCACCAACCTGTCAAGTGCATCTCTGCCTCGATAAAAAAAACTGAGTGTATGTACTTTATGCTTCTGCTGTTCTCACTCTAACATCTTCTCTATTTACACTTTATCAGTGAGACAGCATGAGATACCAAACATACTCTTACTATTCCAGCTCTTCCCACAACACCTTCACTAATACAGGCCCCAACATCCCAGCCTGCATTGGCCTTGGTCATGTAAATGGCAGCTCTCTATGCTACTCAATCTCTGGCAGCCTCTCCTTTCAGTCCTATATACCTGAGGTCACACTGTATGACTTCATCTCAAGTCTTTTTCAGTCTGCCTCTCATAACTTTACCCTCAATGTTCACACCTCTCACCCTCTGCACCCAGTTGTCAGTCTCCATAATCTCCACATGGCCAAACCATCTCACTCAATCCCTTTCATCACATCAGAATACATAGCTACAACACAACACAATAATAACAATGACAACAATAATAAATAATACTAACAAAATAATAATGGTAAGCAAAGTAAAGCAATGAACCCAAGGAGATGTCAAGTACTCACAGTCTAAAATTTGATTCACGGTCCCGTACTGTCTTGTGGGTCAGGACTTTAACGGCAGATTCTGGGAGGGAGTCCGGGTTTACGGGCACCTGGACTCCTCGCTCCCACTCCTGCTTCCACGGGTCCCCGATACCCCAGTAGTCATCAGAGCTCAGGGGTTCGTTGTCCGCCAGCTTCATCGCAGAGATAAGGTCTTTACGGAACAGCTGTAAAAGATATTAAAGTAGAGTCATTCCAGTGCATGAAACATTGGTTTGACTGGTTAGTAATCCTGGGAAAATGTGGCTGAAAGACCCAAATCAGTAAACTGACATATATAATTTTTATTTTTTCATCATCATCATCTGGACCTCCTTTCCCACCCTAGGGCAGGGTGAAGAGTTGCAATGTCCAGACAGCTGAGTAAGATTGTTGGAAACAAGCCAGAAAAAATAAAATGAAAGTCCCTTGGATTATGAGACTATACGGAACAAACTAATGATTAATACTGGGCATAAAACTGTATCATGCACTATCTGTGATAGATTTCATTGCTGTAGAGGTTTGTTTATCCAGTTCATTGGTTAGGATCCTTTATATATACCACCACTGGAGTTCTGGCACCAATTAAAGGGTTCCATACTCACCTCTGCTGGAGCCTCGGAGGCGGAGCGGTTGTATGCTCGGAGGTCCCCCAGGTGCTTTGGGGTCCATACCGAGCGCTCCTCATCATCAGAGGCGGAGTGATCGATGCGGCGCCTCTTTCGGGCGGCGGAAGCTTGGCTGCTTCCCCCGCCCCCGCCCTCCACCGACCCCCCCGCCTTGCTTAGCTGTCTCTTGATGCGTTGAGACATTTTCACCTTGGCATAATTTTCTCCTATAGGGGATTCTGGAAGGGAGAGATGTACCAGCTCTTATTAATGTTGTATACAATCAAAACAATTAAAACAAACTTATGTAACCAGCCTAAAGTTTTTCTTAAGGTACACAACCAACAGTGCAACCATTAAAACAAACTAATGTTATCATAATCAACCAGAATTGATATGATACTTTCCACATAAACAATTTTTTCCTTCTCACTACCAAACTCAAATTACTGTATGAGCAACCCCTAATAACCAACAAACCACCACATGGTATTATATCAAATCAACCAAACATATATCCTACCAATTTAGTGTCTTCATTTGACACAATATAAGAACTTTGAAAGCATTAGTTTGCTGCACGAATATAGTAACATACCATCACTCATATATTCTATTATGCTACGGTATCCCCAGAAAAAACACCGATACTAGAGTAATGTAAAAGCAACATTGGTACTGTACAATATGAATATGGATAATGGGCTTCTTTTCGTTCACTTAAAATGCATTCCATTATCACATAGCTCTTGAACTGTTGCTCTGCACAGAGCTGCACCAGTTATATTTTATTATTATAATGCCTGTCACATTACCAGCAGCACACATACTGGTTTCTGTAAATTATAACCTCACTGTATCAACTACTTATTGGGGAAACACTCAGTCTTAAGAATGCTAAATTCTGATACAAGCGATCTTTCACAGCATAGTATTTTATCTGGATTTACAATACTGAACTTCAATATAATCAAAAATAGTCCTGTGCAGCCATGTCAGTCTTTAACATAACAAAGCAAAGCATGTATGGTGAAATGATGCTGACTCATTAAAAATACTGAAAAAACTATGCCATTAATGACTGTTTAGTTGTGTCAGACTGGGTCAATTACAGTAAGTGAAGAATTTGGTGCAAGTTCAGTGTGTCCAATAACACCAAGCTTAGCACAGTTGAATACAGTGAGGTTTTACAGTACTTTATAAACAGCTTACTTCTTAACCAGTATGCATAAATTTCACCTCAAACAATTCTATTAAATTTATTGTTGACTTTAACCTTCTTTATCTAGTGGTCAAAGCCAGCACATTTCCAAAGCTAATAGTGTTATTGGCACACATGCCTTACATGACAGTGATAATTCTCAACCAATTAAATATTTTTTCCAACTTGCAGACTCTCGTTGAAAACACAACCAAGTTTAATACGGTAAACTCAATAGCTAAGCATATTACTGTAAGCCACACAACTGCCAAATATATACCATATCACCATCCAACAGTGTTCTGTATGTGATAGTGTACTGTTTTTCATCTTCACCTACAGCACAAATGCTTACAGTAGAGTCAGTATATCTACAGTATAAATGCATGCAGTTGAGCTGGTACAGTATTGACATCAATGTCATCACTGGGGAAGTCAAAACAAAGTCACTGTTAGATGTTACAGAAACGGTGAGTCAAGAGCAATAAATTCATTAAAAATAAACAGCTTTGTAGACTACCATTACATGTACTGTACAAATAAGGCCCTATAAAACATTAGCATCACCCTATCCCTATATCCCACTGATAAACCGGGTACACGTGATCCAGATGAGGGAAAGGAAATGTAAGAGAAAGGAAAATATTAACCACTTCACTCTGAAGACATTAGTTTTCCAATTGTTCCTGTTAGTACCAGACAATTTTGCTCAACTTAGGAAAGACCTCTTGTAGTGAAAGGGATAATCAAAACTATAACTTATAACTACTCCTGCAGTTCAAAAGGTCTCTCCAAGGCTGACTAACATCCTGTGATGATACCAATAATACAATACAGTATATGGTACAATACATCACTGAAGTGAAAGGGTTTTTGAAGTGCCCAGTGGAATGATCCATATATCTACTCATTCAACATCCTAGTCTTAAAAATTATCAATTCTGCTTGAAAGGCAAAACCCTTTGATACTATTTGTTTTACCGGTAATTAATTTATTTCATTTACTTCCACAGAACTTCAGTGGAAAAGATGCAATCAACTGCTGAGCTAAAACCTGGAGCAATCCTCATCACATGGATCTCTACACACAGAACAACCCTGCACATCAAGCAGGCAAGTTGATTTACCATACTTTACCATATCTGTGTACTGGGGGGGGGAGGAATCCTAAGATTTGCATGGAATTTCCAACACCTCCCCCCCCCAAAAAAAAACAAAAAAAAAAAAGCACAGTACATGAATGATAATAATACTCAAACTCAATCATAAACAGTACCTATACCTTTTTCATCACCCTGACTTATGTCCAGTTAGCTTCCAACCACAGCAACCTTCACCCCAACAATACCATTTTAATATCCAAAAATCTCTCAAATTTTAATTCCAATCAACCTATGCTACCCAACAATGTAATCACTCACTTCCAGCCATAGACATCTATTCATTGCACTCAGGAAAATGCTACATGATTTAATTCAGCTTAAGGCAGACACCTTGGACTGACGGGGGTTAAATCCAATTTCCACTGCTCTTACCATAATAATCCAGCACCCTTATGGGATTATGGCGTCTGGCAATAGATAGATAGATAGACATCAAATGAGAGAAAAAAATGCAGATGTGTTATGTTACACCCACCGCAACAGGTAACAAATGGCATCAGCTGCTACCTAGGGATGCCAGCCAGCCTTGCATGTACGCTCTACAAACTCCATAACAAACACCAACTCCAAAACAGATATACAGTATACATATTTGAAACCTCACCAGTTATGAACCCAGTAACCTGACTCAGTACCATAAAGTTTTCAAGTCCACTTAATACTCTACAGCATTCAGCAGTCACACTTGCATACTGTCTATACATAATACCTTCCACAACTGTTCCCAATTACCCTCAATGTATGTTTTTTTTCAATTCCAGCTGCATTAATTCTCTCATGCTTTCTACACTATCTACCTTTATGCATATAGCCTATTTGATCAAAACATCACTCAGCTATTCCAAAAAAATAAATCACTCTGTTCATCACGTGTCACAGAGTCCACATTACTTTCTCTGTACCTAATATTCCTCCATACTGGTATTTTAAACTACAACACTCAGTAAATCTTTTCCACCGCAACTTCTGTACTTGTGTCACTTTTATTTTTCTACAATGGTACAATCACACTCTTTTACCCATCTAAGCTTTCCGACATCATTCATTCATTCATTCATTGCCAGAAACCATGTATCCCAAACGGGGTGGTCAAGGGCTTAGAGTTAATTGTTTTACAGGGAGGGGCACTAATCCTCCACCAACCCCACTTGACGTAGGGATGCCAACAGCATCTGGTGTTCCCAGGCGGTCACCCATCCAAGTACTAACCAGACCCAACGTTGCTTAACTTCGCTGATTGAACGACATACTTCCCACAAACAGTTCACTGCATCCTTTCCACACTAATTTTTTTACAACTTCGGCACATACATCACAAATACCTGTTGCCGTCCCATTTTTCATGTTTTCATATTCACAACTTTCTTCACTTTTGCAAATGAAACCTTCTAAGACACCACATCCTATCTTTGAGCACCACCATACTCATTCATATTAACCAACACTTTATTCTCATAATTTCCTCCACTGCTTAAAAAAAATAAACAAATAAAAAAAATAAAGAATAACCATCTGCCTCATTCTTTCATCTGCTGGCAATCTGTCATTTTCATCCAGGTTCAGTGCAATACAGTATAATTATTCAGGAGGAATGCCACTGTCTGATACCGTATGATGCAACACCAGAGACGTGACAAATTAAATCAAGGTATAAATGTGAACACAGAACACTGAAGGGAGGTGTTGCAATGTCACAGCTAAATGTTTTAATATTAGGTCAACTGCAAACATACGATCAATCAAAATACAACAGCACCATGATACAGCAAGAATTCCAAAATACGTACTTGTACAGGCCTTATAAGTCTTTGAATATTCATAAAACTAACGGCATCTTGCATGTACAAAAATACATAATCAAAAAAGGTTGATGAGACCTGGCAAAGGTAAAACAATAAAAGCCATTATCAAACCATGAGCCATACATTCAATGTCAACTTTATCACCATACGACACTAAATATAAAAATACTGTACTGTATTGGCAAATATTTGTCTTAAAATACAGTACCAACAACTGAAAGTCCAAATGCAACTAAAAAGCATGGATACTCATGGCAATGGTATTTTACTGTATCAAGTCACTTTGGGTGCGGTCGGCTAATGAGTGTAAAGAATGCGTAAATGCCAAACGTTTAATTATAAATAACAAATCTCATATCTTTAGCTATCAACTACTTGTAAATGTATTTTAAATACTCTGTACTGATTCATTTCTATAAAAAAGGCTATATAGTTTTATGAATGATTCGCTTTTTGAGGATGAACACAGTGATTCTGTATATACTTCATAAGACTTGACAACGCTGTTTTTGCGACGTTGGCAAGTCATGTGGGCTGACCCGGGTCACCTATTAGCAATAACCCGCCATGGTCGCATCTCCTTCAACTCGTACTCGTCTTCTCCACAGCCAAGCAAAAGAAATTATTTACAATGTAAATAAATATTTCTTAGAAGAAAAGGTAAACAGAGGACCATTAACAGATCCTTCAAAAGCAGTTGCACAAACAGCCAAAGCCACCAACGTGAGCGAAAGGACAGTGATGAGAACTGCTCTAAATTAAATAAAGCTTGTGGCAAACAGGATTTCCCAGAACAGCCTGCATTCTCTTCACTGACAAGAAGTCGCCCTCCAACTGTGATGAATTTCAATGACTTAGACAAGTGGGTACTTAGAAGAACCGTCTTAGCATTCCACGAAAGGAAAGAAATCCCCCCCCCCCTCAAAATCCTACTTTCAGAAGTGTCCCATTCATATGAAAAAAGAAAATGTTGGTTTCCCTGGACTAGAAGTGGCAGCATTGCTAGCAGTCACAGTCCTGAGGGAACCACATCCAAAGTGACTCAATATGAATAGAAGGACCATAGCATAATCTTTCATGACACACCTGTTATACCTATACCATCATTATAGTACTGTATATCAACAACATTCAGCAACAAGACAGCAACTACTAAACCATACAGAAGCTTTAAATGTTGTGAGGAAGCACACGTCACAAAAAGCAAAATGTCAGAGTTCAGTCAAGCTAACCTACAGGAAAATATATATAAAAATAAAATGTGTAAAAAAAATATATAAATAAAAAACTAAAAATATTTATGTTACAATAGTAATCACAGTATTAAGAGCTCCAGTTTTCTGCCTAGCAGCCAATGAAACTGCAGAAACTAATCATCATGTGAATACAACATGGTACTGCACCTCATAAACTGCTAGCCACAAATTTTAGTACTGGAATGCCTTTCACAAATATATATCATATAATCATGCATCGAAAAAATGACATCGTCTGAGGGAGGTATCACTGTGACAATAATTGTCCCTCAATTCCCTTCCTTTCCACTGGAAGGATGATGGTAGACTGCAGGAGAAGCGCAACTTCAGCCTGGAGTTCTCAAGGTATACATTCAGGTGAGCCCAGGGTACAAAAACAACAATCTTGACTTAAGAATCACCCTCAAAAATATCTGGTCACTAACATACTCATCTATTAATATCACTAGATTATAAAGGAACAAAATTAATCTCCAACGGTGACTCATCACTGAGCTCTGTTATATTCTAGATACTGAAACCCCCCTCAAGCCAGGTTTACATCTACCAAGACCTTCAAGAGCCTCTTGATTTGCATGATAGAGTTACTGGACTGACACAATGTAACAGTAACTTACATTTTGCACTTTCCCCAACAAGCATCAGACTGTAAGCTACAAAAGTGCAACCTTATTTTAACCTCACATAAATGACCTCAGAGCATATTTCACAGCAGTGACAGCACCTCTACAAAACAGTACCATAAATGAACCAACAATATTTTTGATGTCTTAGTGAAAAGGGCTACACTGTTATCTCAAATGCTACATCCAACTCTTGGCAACACAACGGCAGTACCGATATGTATGTATGAGCGAGCTGCACACACCATTATGCAAAATGTTCCATAAGGTGTTGTTTATTATGACTGATCTCAGGGTTACATGTAGGTACTGAGCAAAGACAAACATATAATCCTAGTACAGTAGAATAATAACCTTTAACCATTTCTGGCAAAGAGGTCTCTCTCTCAATCTCTCTCTCTCTCCTTTTATTTTTTTTCAGCTCTCTCTTAGGGTCAATAACAAGACATACTACTTGAAGGGTTAAAGGTTATAAACCCTTCTTGTCAGAGGTGCAGCATTTCAAACAAATTAGTTTGATTACTGGAATACAATAAAAATGCACTATACTGGAGGGGTTAAGACTACAATGCTACTGTACAAGCCATATGCAGACACGCGAAGCACTGGACAACTAACACATGGCCCAACGTATGAAGCGAAATCCCACACATTTCAAGAAATACTGCATAGCTACTGTATATACCATATAAAGCACAATGATTCAGCTATTACCTGTGACCCACATTCTTTTAGAGTGTGAGATTTCGTTTCAATTTTAGCCAGGGCGCAGAAACGCCACAAGAAATCACGTGACAGTTTACCAGGGGTTGTAACGAGAGATTCCGCAGCTCACACCGGGAACCATACTACAGGGGTGGTGCTGGCAGCTGCGGTACTTGCTGGGATGCCACCACAACTAACAGCAAGGTTGAGAGAGATACACAGCCTACACATGGAAAAGGAGAGAGTGAGTCAACACATGGATACTACCTCAATGATCTTATCATGACACTACATAAATAAATAGCACTGTACTGTACAGTAGTGCAATGCAGCAATAAAACACTGGTAAATACTAAAACCATCCAACTACAACCACACTGTAATACTTTCACACTGAATCCACATACCGGTACACCAACAAGCCCAAACACAATCCATGGTAATTACAGTACGTGAAACCACTTTCAGAGGACCCAAATCAATGCTGGATTTTATGGTTATGTTTTTACAGATTTTCTTAAGAGAACTGAGCTACCTGAGCAATGTCTGACCCAAAACAAGTTCAATGCCTATGGGATTTCCCCCCCCCCCACAAAAGACACTACTCCAATTTAATGGAAAATATTTAGGAAAAAGGAATTTTGAGACAAATACACATGTTGATCTTAGGACAAAAAGTACCTTTAAAAAACTCCAATCACAGTACCAATATTGCTATACCGGTATACTGTCCTTCCTTCTAGACAGACTGCTATTATTTCCAATGACAATTTTCAAAATGGATATTCAAAACTTTAATATCAGCAAATTATGAAGCTAAATTGCTAGAATCTCAAAATATCCTTGCTGATGTTTGCAGAAGCACTCATTCAATCATTCAATTTTGAGTTCAGCATGAAAATTCCACTTCAGTGTGATGGAGAATAAAGAGGGACAGAAGAAAAATTGAATGATTTAGTATGGTTTCAAAGGCAGGTTCAAAATGCTGAGAACTACACTGATCTCATTAGAAAAGTACATATGAAGCTAACTGTCAGGAATATCATTACTGATGTGCTGTACAAACTTAAAATTAAATTACAGCAGAGCATTGTGGTGCTATATTTTAGGCTGTCACATTTTTAAAGCTATAATGTCTTGCTTGGATGACAAATTCCTACAAGACAAAACAAAATCAACAGAAAACATAGACAATCAGCACATCCTACTGTTTTCACATCATGCATTTTCTCCAACCATGCTTTATGTTTTCCCCATTGGCTGGATCAAACTCATTCTGATTCAAGAACTGCTCCATCGCTAGTTTTTCCCACAAAAATCTGGAGGAAAAAAAAATAACCTCCGGGATTATCATAATGTTCCAACCTTGAAAAAAATGGTAATTATAAACACATTCTGAAGTTTCAGAGTAGACGAGCAGTAAGGGTACTGGTATTTCATTTCCTGGGAAATTAACACTGTGCTGTGATCTGGCACAACATTAAAGAACAGTGCAGCACTAAATTACCTGTTTATCATTTAGAAAACAGAAAAATCTGCAATTCAATATTACAGTGCCCACGTATACAACTGTGCTTCTTTAACTATGCACTACTGTATTACTGAATCATACTGTTTACATCTGTAACTCTGAATTAGGGAGTGTTCTTTGTTCAAACGTAATCTTTTTAGGGTGAATTAACAAATGTGGCGCTGGTACCATATAAATCTCCATATTTACTCTCTTGGTATACTATTTGGCTAAACTGGACAATCTTCACAATATCTTCTACAGCTAACAAGTAGCTACACATTATTTAGAGCTGATTCAAACTTTCTGCTTCTCTCTCTCAAAGTTTAATCCATTACGTCTTCTAGTTCCTGTACATCTTAAACAACATTCTTATTTTTGTCACAAGGTACTGTTACGTGCACCACCATACCATTCACTTGTTTTTATACATGTACGCTACTATTGGCCTATAAGAGAAATCAATCACTTCCCTATATGGTTAACATACCATGGCCATCGTTACACAAAACCAATACCATGTACTGTACTGGTTTCTCATCAACTTTCACACTGTACTCCTGCAATGCCACCCATTCCCACAATACTGGTACTGCCACCACACAACAAGCATATCATCTCCTTAATTTATGCCCTTTTAAATAAAAATAGATTTCTGTTGCCAAAAAAATGCATATGGTACTGGTACTTCTGTGATTATCATGCATAAGCTATTGTAATACACAAGGCCTAGTAGTTACATACACCATCATCATACTGAGAGTGGTAATACCGGTACTGCACTACAGCCTTAATTTTAAATTAGTGATGCAAGACAATACATTAGGATACTGTATAACAATGCACTATTATGTTGCAAAACTAAACTAAACTTATACAAGTATATATATATCATGGCAATGACGAGGTTACAAGTTATTGCTGCATGTTCAACGGGTCTCCAAACCAAATCAAACCTGAGATTTTTCTCTTTACCACTTTGCAATAACAAGGTACTGTGAGGTCATTCAAATGAAAACAAGTCTTCTCCCAACTCCCTTCATCCACACCCAACCCAGAGATATATCGTATTGTACTGCATCTCTTCAATCCAGGGACCTATGTTTTTTCCTTATTCATGCTCTCTCCAGATAATTTAATTCATGTCTGCAAAAATCTTTTCTATTAATGGGGTTAATAAAGGCTGTATCTAACCCCTAGAATTCATAGTCCCTCCAAAGGTATTCATCTGAAGGTAGGAAGAACAATATAAAAACAACATCACTGGTATCATACTGATGGACCTAAGTCACCTTTTTGACATTCTTTTAATATTATTTTTATTTTTACCATTATTATTATTATTATTATTTTCATTACCGTACTATTATTATTACCACAATTAATATTCACAGCATATTAGAGAAATGCTGTCCAATAAGTTCCAGCATTACCTACAGAGCTGATTTACCAGTTGCCTCCCAATTACAGTACCAATTCTTAGGCAAAAGTCGTATGGTAATTTTTTAAACATCCACAACATAGCTATAAGGAAACTGGCACCTGTACTGCACCCAACAACCCTGACAACAGCTGATATGATATCCTGATAACTGTCAACATTCTTACAAGCAAATAAGCAAACTGTATGTGTAAAAAAATAGGGACACATACATTTACACCAAACTCTCAACCTCCATTTTAGAATACCACACAGGATATCATAATTATAGCACACTCAAAAGCTTATCTCAAAACACAGCTCAATAAAAAAATAAACAAACAAACCAACATAAACATTACAGCTTACTTCAAAATATTGTATACCTGTATTCTAAAATTCAACATAATAATATTTAAAAGGGAAACAACTCCATATAAACAGCCTATTTTTTCAATACCTAATTTAAATGTCAACTTTAAATCAGTAAGAATATGTCTCAGAACTTTTAAATATACTCATAAGTATCTACCAGTTACATCATGAAATTTTTTCAAAATATATATACCTAATCTGAAACACAGAACTATTTCAAAGCCTGAAATCCAAATGCTTACTTCAGTTTACAACAAATTATAAAATTCAACCATTTCAGTTGTTTTTAGTTTCAAGATTACTGTAAACTGTAACAAAACTTCAAAACTAAATCTAACTACAAATAAATACCACATTATAAACCAATAATCCATTTGCTTACTCAAAAACAAAACTGTATTCCTTAACTTACATTCAATTAAACCTATAGTTTAAGTCTGCTTCATAATAGAACTAAATGCCATAAATCTAGTTGATAATAATAAACCTACATTTTAAAGGCTTACTTCAAAATAACTGTACAGTGCATATGCTTACAACTTCAAAACAATCTTGGACAACTTCTTGAAAATAAACATACTTCAAATTAAATATCAATTCAAAATAAACAATACAGCATGAAAACAATCAGTCATATGAGATAAATAATACAGATCTCAACTTAGAACTTTAAAAGCCAAACCACAACATGACAGGTACAAGCACAGGTTGCAATGTAAACAACCTGACAGCATCCCCCCACACTGCACTACCAACTCACATACACATGGACACATACACATACACACAGGTCAGGGGAGGTCACTGTGCTGCTATGAGTTAAATGCCCATGACCCACATCCCACTTTAAGCAGTGTCAGGTAAACATGACCTGAAGGACCACTTGTCAAAACACCAGGTCACTTCCACACTGCCACCACATCCACTTCCACTCCACCTCTGGTCTGGCTATTAATACGTCACTGAGGCCACAAGGTCACGCCACCACTCACATCTAGGTCTGTGTCACAAGTAAACATGACCTGACCTGGGATCATAGCTGTCAATCCCTTAGGTCACTCATCTCCCAAGAACTGGCACCTCCACACACTTCATTTCCACATTTCTCACAGTTTTCACACTTCAATACGGGTGTCGGCAGTCATTAACACTTATATTCGAGTCCCAGGCTGAGTCTCGAGGTCGAACTTGCAGAAATCTTACACAAAATTACTTTCAGATATGAAAATCAATGGCTAGCTGCCAGACATAAACACAGCCGCGGCAACCTCCCCCCTCACTCACACCTCATTACACGCACTTCCCTCACTTATTTCACATTTTTAACACCACTCACACTTCATAATTAATGTTTCCAGTCCTATATTGCCTTCAGGTGGTAGAAATGGCCTCGAAAATTGCAAATTCCAGTGGGATATTGGCCGCTGGGCAACATAGATGGCAGCACTGCGCAATTTCCAAGTTTTTAACTCTTGGGCTTTATTTCTGCCACTCTCAGCCCATATTTCACCTCATTTCTTATATGTCACATCACTAGCCCCTCACACACTCACTGCACAGGGCCTCCAGGGTTGTTAAGTCACTGCACAAAGCCGGTAAAGGGGTAAATATCGAGCGAGATGGACGTTGTTTCTGTGTGACAACCATTTATTTACCCCGAGCGCCGTATTAAAGCCCACATTACAGCTCAGCCACTTACCTTGTCCTCACCTAGTGCGACCCACGCCACGCGCCGCATCTCTTTACATCCTAAAACAACGCTCAACAACGCTAAAACCGCCGCGGAAGAGACTAAAATTACATATAAATGTACATATACGGCTTGGCGCCATTGTGGTCGGAAAAAATAAACGTCTCTCTGGGTCACGTGATCCCAGCGAGGAACAGCGAGACCCCGCGAGATTACACACAACCAATATTCATGAATGTATATTTAACCCTTATAAACACCACTAACACCCTCCACATAACTTGGTCTTCCCACTCCATGTGACCGAAAATAGTATATTAACATTCCATAAATCAAAAGTATCCATTAATTCTAGAGCTTTGCTAAGTGCTTGTCTAAAATTTTAACATTGCTGGAACTACTCTGAACAATTCAGAAATTGGAATGGTATCGACATTGGAGTAATTAACATTTTCATGACATTTGTTATGTGTAGGAATTTGTACTGTAATTTTTAAGTGCTTCCCCGGGCCTAGGCTGCCTTTTACAACTGCAGTGTTAAATAAAAAAAGTAACAGGGGATTTAAAGGGCCGTAAGTTTTACCACCTCCAGTAATTGATTAGTTAAAGTTAAATATGCAAATCGTCATTGTACGCAGACTCCATTAGCCAGCGAGGGGCATGGATTATAATGAAGATAAGGAGTAATGTTATGATCGACGATGAGTCTCCCATCACTCCGGAATGCGTTACTGTCCAGAACTGTCACATCTCGCCAGCTGATTGCCATCTACCAGACGCGTTACGCTCAACCATTTTTATTAACCTCATAATTATTCACCGGAGAGAATTACTATTATGTCCTCTAGACGGGTAAATGTATAGAAACAAAATATGTAAAATCTGGGGGAATCTGGGTACGAATCTATAAATTTTGCGGAGTTGAGAGGTAACGGTACGAAATATTATGGAACTGACCCTGAACGCTAATCATGGGCGCAGGTAAACAAACCCACGAAATGGCGGCAGTCACTGTGAGTGCAGGTGCAGCTCCGGGAAGTTGTTGTGTATTTGTAGTTCATTTGGTTGTTTTGTATAGTTTTGCACACCAGTGAGGGGATGGTGAATGTACTGTGGATTCAACCGCGTGAAAATAGCTCGTTTAATGCCAATATTATGATGGTTGCATCACGTTAACCATTCCCTCCTTGGCTGCACGTAATGAAATTAGCAGTTATATTAGAGGCAGGCTTGTTAGTACTCACTGTTGTTATTTTTTATAGAGACCATTAACTGCATTATAATTTCATTATTTGCTGGCCTTCAAATGTGTGTATATTAGCAGTCTTCGAACAGTGAAAATGGACTTGAAATGTGTTATCAATTAGTGGTGAAAATTTGCAGAAAATACTTAAAGAATAGACTGACACAACTGTACCTATTTCAGTCCAAAGTTCTATAGTGTTTGTTTGTTTGTGTGTGTGTAGTAATGAGTGACAACAAGTATAACACAGTTGGTGATTGTTTTCTTACTGTAGATTGTGAATATACTATAAAAATAAAATGGCCAGCCTCTGATCTGTTGTAGATAGAAATTTAGAAAATATTGAAAAGCACTTTTTTTTTTTTTTTTAGGTCCATCCTTACCCAGCAGTGTCAACCCTAGAGAAATTGGACAGGACTTCAGCCAGTCACATTTGTTTTTCTTGTGATAATTATTATTGAGAATCATCATTATTGTAAATGTATTTTTATTTAAACTCTCTGTCTGTCTGTCTGTCTGTCTCTCTCTCGGTCTGTCTCTGTCTCTCTCTCAGCATTTCTGACTTTGCAGCCCTGTCTCAGATTTCTCCCTTAGAAACTTCATATAAATGTAATTGAAATATCTCTATAAATATTTGGTCAAGTTTATCCCATGGAACACAAGTATTTCAGGTAGTGGCATTGGTCTATCTGTCTATCTATAGCCAGACGCCATAATCCCGTAGTGGGTGGTTGTTTGTCATTGGTAAGAAAAATTATCCATGTTTTCCCTGGTTGTTCTAAAAGGCAGCAGCATATCCCAGAGGCTCTCATTTCTTCATTTGTCAACTTTATCCTTTGACGGCATCTGGAGACCCAGTGATTCACCATTTAACTAATATCTGTCTACACTAGAGATCAGTTTCTGGCCAGCGCACATAGTAGTAGCCTAGCTGTAGTAGTAGTAGTAGCAGTTGTAGTAGTAATTGTAGCAGTTGTAGTAGTAGTACATGCAGCAGTAGTAGCAGATGTACAGTAGTTGTAGTAGTAGTAGTTGATGTAGTGTTGTAATAGTAGCAGTTGTAGTGGTAGTAGAAGCAGTAGTAGTAGTAGTAGGTGGGGCATAGCCTTTGTATTGGCACCCCATTCTTTATACTTTTCAGTTTTTTTTAGTTATGCTGTGCGCAGAGCATTCATGTTATTTTTTCGTACCTTCCACAGACTGTATGTTAGCTTTGTTTTCCATTACTTGTTTTTCTTGCTTTTCCCCAAACAGAGGTACCGGTAGTTGTCATTAAATCTGCGCTGTTCTGTTTAATTAAGTGAATGAAGTAGTGCATTTTTATATGCTTGCACCCTGTTGAAGTTCCCTAAGCACTATCATTGTTACTTACAGTATCTTGTGACCCACCAAACTCCTTTCTTTAGGGTGAGTGAGGGCAAGTTCCTCCTACAGTGTCACTCAGCCCTGTGAATCAGTTGCTGTTTTATGCCTGAAAAAGATGGCTTGAACATACTGTAACAGAGCTGCCAGCCCATCAGCAAGACATATGATTCTAGCGTAGTATTAGAGTTTATTGCCCAACACTGACTGAATAATGTAGATGCTGTACCAAGACTTGCAACTCTGATAATGCCGGTTCTGAAAGACCTCATTGTTTTACCAGGCACCAGTAGCTGTGTGCAGATCATTTTTGTGGCTCATATTGTAATGAAAACCTTGACTGGTGATGTGTAATTTGGAAACTAGGTATTTCCCAGTTACTATATATATTTTTTGTGTTATACGTCCTTTCCATTATAATGTACTCTCATTATGTTTTTTTAAATTCCAGGATCGTTTGTCAATCATCACAGCTTGCACGGCTGCAGAGAACTTCACAAAACTGTACTATGAGTATGTGGACAAGGTGAGAGCCAGTTTTATGCTTATTAAATGTAGTTACCATCGTGTTTTTATCCCTGGGGATTGGAGGTATAGAATAATATCCATGTATTCCCAGTGTATTGTAATAAGTGGTTTGTTTCCTTAACTCCACTGTCTTCTTTTATTATCATAGTTCTTTCTAAAGCCAGACAGTTTTATTTAGCGTAGGATAGAGATTTTTAAGTGGAGGGGTTCTAGTGACCCAGGTGCAGATTCTGGCTGGGGCAGGGAACAGGTAAGGGATTTGAATTTTATAAAGCAGACTTTACTGATCTGTCAGACGAACCGCTGACATGTAAAAATATCTCCACCAGCACCAGTACACCATTCCTGTATGAGACACTCCTAGCATGTGTTCAATATGGACGGTGAGTGTTAGTGCTGAATTGGTGACATGCGAAGGTGTATGGTATGTAGCCTGGTAGGACTACTTGATCTTGGAAACAGGCTGTGTAACCTATGCCCAGAGTCAGACACATGAGAAAAAGAAAAAAGGAAAAAAATGGCATGTGTTTACTTCTTGTGTGCTCTAGGGTTTCAGAGCTGAATGGTCTTAATTGTGAAATGCAAGGTTAAAATGAGAAAAATGTCATGGAACTGAAGGAGTTAATAGGTGGAGTGGCAGAGATTGGCCCCCTCCCCTCTCATCTTAAACAGAGCAGTAGTCCGACCACCATATGCCACACCCCCATACTGCCCCCACAGTTAGGAGTGGCAGGGAGGAGGGGATTGGGCTTGGGGTTTCTCTCTCTTATAATTTACTTGCACAGAGAAATCAGAGCCATGTCGTACTCCCCCACACTCTTGGCCTGTATTCTTATCAGTTCAAGCTCCCTAACACCTCTTCCTGAGTGATTTATTTGGTTTATTACTCTTTACTATCCTCATCTGTGACATTTAAATTACTATAACACTGCCATACTTAGCATAAAAAACATACAACTTTATATTAATCATCCGTATCCAAAAATAAATCACTAAGGAAGAGGTGCTAGGGAGCCTTCTTACCCAACAAAAATACGGATAGGGTGGTGAAATGGTGGGGGACAGGGCGACATGGAGGTGATTTGTTTGTGGCCACCCCTTACAGGATTAAGGCGTCTGGCAGTAGATACATAATAAATGTGTACTGAAAACACTAATGTGGAATTATGTCATTGTTTTCCATTGTGAGACAGTGCACTTAATGCCTTCAAACTGATGGTGTATACATTTTGTTTCTGCAAGGATGTGGATGTGCAAGAAAGCATTATGAGAAATACATTGAGGTGCTCTGGCCGTGTTGAGAGGGTGGAGAGCAAGAGACCAACGAGGAGAGTGTATGTGAGTGAGATGGAGGGTGGTAGAGGGAGGGGCAGGGCAAGGATGAGGTGTAGGGATGGAGTGGAGAGGTATATGTGAGAGGGGGTGTGTGAGGTGGAGGGGGGGAGAGGGAGGGGCAGGCCAAGGATGAGATGTAGGGATGGAGTAGAGAGGTATATGAGAGAGGGGTGTGTGAGCTGGGTGGAGGGCAGCAAAATTGAGGCAGAGAGGGTGACATGGAGGCAATTTGTTTGTGGCCACCCCTTACAGGATTAAGGCGTCTGGCAATAGAAAGATAGACAGATACTTTTTGCAAGCCTAAGGTGATTTCACTCGGCTTTGAGGTTTTTTGAACAGGAGTAAGACACAGCTTTCATCAACTTCTCCTCTTCTTGGTGTCTCTACTATGGTGAATAAAATTGTATGGTGAATTAATGAATGAAAAATGTGGACTGGATTCAAGGGCTTGATATTTTACTGATGAAAACCCTAATTCTTTTTTTGCTTGATGGAACCTACTAACCTATTCATTTATTCTTATGCTGTAAGTTCCAGATTGTAGTACAGATGTGTTAATATATCATACAGTATAAGTACAATACTGTAGGCCTACTAGCATTTGCAAGTTCTCCAGTCTCATTTCAGTATTGTATCCCAAATCTAATCTGACACTTAGCTACATATTGCATTTTATTTCACCTCGGATTAGCTTGGTTCCATGATGTTTTTAATCCTTTCAGTTCATTTTTATTTTCTTTATGCTTATTGCCATTGGAACATTTGATTCAGTAATTTGTTTTAATCAGCGTCATTATGGAAGTAGTTTATTAAGGCCATGTCCCACCCCTCCAGTTCAGACAGAGTCTCCCAAGCTGAATATAATTGTCCAGAGGTACAGTATCAAGAATAAACGTAACTAGAAAGCGCTCAGAGAGTGCCATTGCCATTAAAAAGAATCCGGGTCCAGATCCGTGGATATAGGATCCGCATCTGCCTCAAAATTTAATCAATTGTTTCTTGGTGCATGGCCCACCTTGCCACAAAATTTAATTGAAATTCATTGAGAACTATTAGAGATGCTGTGCAAGATACTCCGGATCTGGATCTGCCCCCAAATTGAATAATATCTTCCTTGGCCCATGGCCTACCCTTCCACAAAATTTCATCAAAATCCATTCATAACTTGTTGAGTAATCCCCAATCCAGATCCGTGGATATAGGATCTGGATCTGGATCCATCCCAGAATTTAATCAATTCTTTCTTATTCCATGGCCCACCTTTCCACAAAATTTCAATTGAAATTCAATGAGAACTTTTGGAGGTATTGTGCAGGATACTTTGGATCCGGATCCGTCCCAAAATTTAATAATTTCTTCCTTGGCCCATGGCCCATGGCCCACCTTCAGCAAAATTTCATCAGACTCCATTTATAACTTTTTGAGTAATCATGCTAACAGACAGACAGACAAACCAGTGCTGGGTAAAACCTAACCTTCTTGGCAGAGGTAATTAATACCATCTGTCATCAAAGTGACTGGGTTAATGCCTTTACTAGGTTAATGCCTTTACCACATGAGCTAGTCATCTATTTCCATTTCCTTCACTGTACCAGATGCGACACAAGTTGTCCAAGCTGTACCTGGAGACCGGCAAGCTGGTGTGGAATGGCAATGCAGTGGATGGCAGTACAAACATCCAGAAGTTCTATGAGGACCTCCCACCCAGCGTACACAGCCTCACCTGCCTCGACTCACAGCCTGTTCGAGGTGAACCCACACATTCATTCATTCATTTATTTATCATCTAATTCAGTGTTGCCCCCTGAGGAGTGTAGGAGCCCAGGGCTAGGCAAGTTGGTCCTGACATTTAAGATGAGAATGACCAGCCTCACTCATTCTTGAGTGGTAATACGTGAGCAGTAAACCCCAACCACCCCATGGATTTAAACAAGCACCAGGATATAAAGCAGCACCAGCTCAGTCGAATTGGAGCACCTTAAATACCCAATAAACCACCAGGCGCCATAATTTGGTTATATGGTTATCACCCAGCATTGAATGACTTTCTGGTGTACAGGAAACCATCTGGCTTGTCACTTAGTGTAGAGTCACCCACAGACAAAAAGAAAAGGAAAGAAAGACAGAAGAGAGAGGAAGGAAAGAACGAAGGAAGAGAGGAAAGGGCAGGAACCCGAGTGAGTGGATGGTGAGTGTCCCCGCACTCACACACTCTTTTATTGGTCACTTTCATCTCATTCTTTGTCATTCCTTTGCCTTTCTGTAATCTCCACTGCTGTCAGATATATTTGAATTCCTCACTGTATTCTTTTCTTTTGACACATCATATGCTTCTCTGTTCTTCTTTCCACGTCACACTCACTATACTTCTGTCTAATCTCCTTTGTCACCACACACACACACACACACACACACACCGCTCGCTGGTGCAGGGGTAACGTTCTCGCTTGCCAGCTGGTGGACGGGAGTTCGCGCCTCGCTCAGGTTGCGAAAAGTTTCACTGACGAAGTGGGTGGTTACTGTCCCCCTTGAGCAAGGGGACGGGTGTGTGCGTGTGTGAAGGTCACAGCCTTGCCCTTAGATCGGACTATATGAGCTCTCAGCTCCCTTCCAGGAGGGTAAAAGCTGACGATCACGACCATCAAGTGATCCTGACCGACCCGGTGAATTACACACACACACACACCTCTTTATTCCCCATCACACGCTCATGCCTCACTTTATTCTGTACCGTACACACTTACATGCCACTGTCTTCTCCATCACACACACTCTTGTCTTTCCGTTTTCTACCTTTTCCATCACCCAGTCATGTATCTCTCTTTATTCTCCATCTTTTCCATCATCCACTCATGTGCCTATTTTTATGCTTCACCATTTCCACCACATACTCTATGCCACTCTCTGTATTCCATCTGTACCACCACACACACCATATGCCACAGTCTCCTAGTCTGGTGTTTATCCTTGTCATATTAGTGATGTATTTTGTCTAATGTTTTTACTACTGCAAGGTTGTAGTATTCAGGGTAACCCTTTAAATCAGATTATGTACTAATATATTCTGGCCATCACCAAGAGTACAGCATTATATTCACTCTACAGACAGTTTGATTAAGCCTTCATTGGCTCCTTTAACCCATTCCATGCTGTGTCTGTATATACAGTATGTGAACAAACCAATGATGTCAAAATTGCCTAGTACGTATATATACAGACTAACTCATAGTACCTTTAATTGCTGAGTCTGTACATGTACGGTCACGGTTTTTTGCACATTTGTGCGACATTGTTTGAGTCTGCCCTTAGCGTGTGACAGAAAATGGGATGACTGACACCCCCTCCTCCCCTCCCATGCCTTATACCAATATAATATATAAAAAAATGGGTTAATGTGAAAATACATAAAATTAGCATGGAACCCCAACTGCCCATCATCATAGTTTCAACTGTGGCTGCATTATATACACCAGGTTGCATTTCCATACTACAAATACTCCCTGCATCCACCTACTCTACACCAAAATGGACTATCTATCCACATCAGCTGCTGATGGTACAGGCATACCCCTGTTTAACGATGCAATTGGTCAAGTAAAAACCCATCACTAGGCGGGGTATCGTATCTCAGGGTAAATTTACTCTAACATGTAAAGTATAGGGATGCATTTTTTAGCCTTGGGTTTCCCCTTCAACCAAGTCCTAAACCCACCCAAATGAGTCCAAAAACAAGTTTCTAGCTTACCTAAACTCCAAATAGCTTTAAAACAAGCTAAACCAAACCTAAAAGCAGTTTATAACTCACCTAAACCCAAGAATAAAATCTGAAAGTCATCAAAAATGTATGGAAAAAATCAAACTTAGTAAACTGTACCCCAAAATGACAATGTTCACCCCACCTATGACTAAAACACATTAATCTAAGTCTAAAGGCAGTTTATAAATCAACCAAAACACAAAATTTAAGTCTAAAATATCATCAAAATCAGTTTAAAGAAAAACAGGCCCCATCGTTATACCAGGGTGTGACCATCATTCGGTGGGGTAGGGTGATATTTTCTACCTCCATCTCTATGCTGGGGTATCACATCTAGCGGTATTGTATCTCGGGGTCTGCCTGTATCTGAAAGTAGCCATCTGATGCCAGTCTGGGTCACGCTGCACTGCCAGAGATATTGTGCTTACTCCCGACTTGCAGTGAATGTTGGAGAATTTCCAAGTGATGAACGAACTGATAGTGATGCCAAAATAGTGTATAATTAATGAAAATAAGTACAGTAAATGTAAATAAAAGTAAATCATGAAATCAAGTAATGTAAGGAAAATAACATAGGGAATATATGATTTACCGAAACCAATGTGGCTGTGTGCACATGAATGTTTATAGTGTTTTATACCAATGTAATATAAAAAAAAAGTGAATATGAAAATACGTCAAATTAGCACAGAAACCCAACTTCCCAGCATCATAGTTTCAACTGTGGCCGCATTACATAAACCAGGTTACATTTTCATAATACAAGTACTACATGCATCCTCCCACTATACACCAAATTGGACTATCTAACCACATCACCTGCTGGCAGTATTAGTAGCTACCTGATGCAACTCTGGGTGTGCTGGACCAAAACACCTGTTTTCAGGCTGAAAACAGCCAAGGTGAGCACTTTCACTATCACTAGGCATATTTTGACCACTTTTCAAGTCTGTTCATGGAAAAAAAAAGAAAGTTGATAATGTCCGGCATTCTAGGTAACTTTGCTGCCCAGACCCTCAGGAATCTAGGCATAAAAGCCGACAAAGGCTTTAGCACTGAACAGGTTAATGTGAAGGAGCTTTCCAAAGCTCAGTAATATTGTCTGCAAGTGGTCTGAGTAATTTGAGTATTACCATGTATCATTGTTGTGAAGAATAAAGGTAAATTTCTGATAACAAAGGGGTAAGGAAATTTCCTTTAATGTCATCAACATGAAGATATGCATGTACATATATACAGATATCATCTTCATCATCATCATCCTGACCCTGAGTGACATGTTCAACACAACCACATACATCATTTAAGTCCCTGGAATCCTGGCATCACCTTGCAGACCTAACAATCTGTAGATATTTGTGGTTTGCTGAATCATTGCTAATCATATAGTCCTGCCAGATGGAGAAATTCCATACCCGGTTGAGTTAATTAAAGGGTACCAAACCCTTGTCATGTGCTTCTCCATACATACTTCCTCCAACCCACTTAATCCCTTAGCAGTTTCCCAGACTCTGACTTCCGTATGTTGCGTGTTCTCCTGCTTATTTTCCATATTCATCCATTTCCTTGACTCCACACCCCCTGCTACCTTCAGACTCACTTACATATACACATTTCTCCACATTATTTATAGCTATCCCCTCATTTCTGTTGCTGCTTCCAGGTACGGTACTTATCCTTCCGCCAATTCAGGTCTGTTTCCATAAACCAATACACTACACCTCATGTCACCCTCTTTCACCACACTCATCATGTAACTTATATTTACTGTGCATTTACATTCAGAACACTTCCATTCATTGACATTCACGAGACTAAACCAGGCTGCAAATGTTGTGTACACATTCAGCAAGCAACCTTGCATCAATCGAATATATCAGACTTAAAGTGCTTCATCGCAAGATTTATTTCCATAGCCTTCTATGGATGGACTTAAAGATCCCCAGTTGTCCCAGCATTTTTTTTTTTTTTTTTTTTTTTTTTTTTTTTTTTTTAAATAGATAAGTGCAACATTTCCAAGCTCTGTTTGCCTTACAAGAGCTCCTTTACTTGTTCAGGCTCGTCACTCTACTGTACTTGCCAAGGTCTTACACTGTCATAGTGGAGGATGCATTAACCTCTGAGTTGGTTGCCCCAGATCAGTCTCTAATACAAATACAGTATACTTTTTTTTTAATATATAGATTAATAATAATAATAGCCATTATAATAAAATACATGTACAGTATACAGTACATCCCAGGGGTTAGAGGAGAAGTAACTTATCTCCTGGCTCCTTTTGGGACTCTCTCACAGCAGGGGTTAGTAATAAAAAAACTAGATCCATGTTGCTTTGTCCTTACATTCTGTCCCTTCCTCCCATTCTGTCATTCCTTTCTTATACCTCTAAAATATTCTGTTCAGCCATTTCTTCCATAGCTGTCTCTTACAGTATTCTTATCTAACAATAATTTACTTTTATCCTTCCCAGAGGAAGCTGTGGGTCAGCAGCATACGATTCAGGTGACAACAGCAGGCTTTGTGACGTTGAAGGAGCGCAAGTACCCGTTCCACCAGTCCTTCCTCATCACCGTCAAGGAGGACAAGTGGAAGGTTGTGTCAGATGTGTTCCGCTTCCAGATTGCTCCATCATGATCAGACTTACCACATAACATAGTTTTTAAGCCACTTTATTAATAAAATATTTTAAAACATGCCTGTTTACAGTTAACCGTTTTAGTATGTCTTATGTATGATTACCAGAATTATTCAAGATAATATTCATTCCACTTCCCTGGAAAGATGTCAGTCTTCACACATCATAAGATGGGGGGATTGGGCCATCTTGGAAACTTGAAATACTGTATTAGAGAAAAGTGAAACAGTATATTTGCTTTTTTATATATAGCTATAGGTCGTATAGTAGTTGGTGGCAACCATCATCCACTCACTCATTGTAGTGCTGCCCACTTCTTCCTTCACCTTCATCATTCATTTTCTGTGTCTCTCCTCTTCTCTTCCAATTTCTCCCATCTTTCTTATTTTGTATTACTCTTCTTTCCTTTTCATGTGGCTTTACATTGAATGACAAGCCTAATGGTTTCCTGTAAGCCAGGAAACCATATACAACGCCGGGTGGTAACCCTATAACCAATGCATACGTGTCAACAAGTGGGTTGGGAGAGGTTTTGTGCCCGTCTCTGTAAAACAACTAACTCAAAGACAAATGGCCACCCCTTACAGGATTGCAGCATCTGGCCGTAGACAGATGGATATAAATTAAAACCCCCGATACCTGCATATCATGTTTTGATTCTGCAAGTTCCTAATACTTAACAGTGCAGTAACTTGACATTGTCCCACTTTCTCCATCCTAGGGAATGTATTTAATTTTGAAGTAACCTCAGAACCATCATGATGGTCTCACAGGTAATAGCCGAGAGAACAGTTATGATGGTTCAGGAGGCTTATAAGTCCTGGCTAGGAGTCCATCTTGGATGTACCAGCTGACAGTCATGCGATGCAGTATGTTCATGATTCTCACAACAGAAGTACAGAATTACTTGGAAGTGAATGAGAAATTTAGTAGGTTATTTAAGTGAAACAACTGATGCATCTTTCTTTTATATACTGCTGTGTATATACACTGTATATATTTATATATGTTTATTAAATATAGCATACAAGAATATTCTCATGACTGAACTTCTAACATTTCTCATCTGCAGCAGACAGCATAGCATACATATAAATTTTATGGTATACAGTATATATATAATTTACTTTCAAGCAGAAATATTCTACTAAAAAAGCCTGAAACAGCAATAATCATAACTCATTACCTTATACAGTATTATAGTTGTGCAGAGTTCTTATTCATCTGAGACTCACCTGGTGTGATCTGGACGAGATATGGTATGATACTGAGATATCACAGTTAAGGAGTTAAGAAAGTGATTATATTTCACCAAGTACTGTAATTGTGGAGCAAAAATCTAATAAAGTACAGTTGCATTTTATGACTGCAATTGTAGTAGTGATAAATCCAAACCATCATCATCCCACACCATTTTCTTACAAGAAAATGGTTACAATGATTTTTTTTTTTTTTTTTTTTTTTTTTTTTTTTTTTTTTCTCATGTGCAATTACACTTTTTTTCTGGGAATATACAGTAGTTAGGATTAATATGAATTTCATTCATCAATACAAGTGCAATTATAAAAAGGCAACAGCAATCAGTGAAGGACACATTGCCATATGCATGGAAAATTTGCGCACATCAGTTACTATGCAATACACCATATAATCTAACTGTAAAATACCTTACTACCTGTAAAAAAAAAATGGCCAACCGCATATTACTCCCTAAGAGATGTATATGGCTGTAGTTATGCTACCACAGCAAAACATTTCTGTATAATATACATATAGTAAAAAACCTTATACTGTATCACATTATCATTTTACACATATACAATATATGGTATTTCATGAACTTTATATATACAGTATTACCATTGAACACAGTGTAATGATAATCATCATCATCATCCGGACCTCCTTTCCCACCCTAGGGCAAGGTGAGGAGTAGCAAGCAATGTCCACACAGCCTAAGTTTGCCCAATTCAATGGACCATGCTTCCATTCACTCATCATTCAAGCCCATGGAATCCTGGCTTCATCAGATAGGCCAAAAAATTTTCACCACATTCAGCAGCTACACAGAAGCCTACATGAGAGAGTCAATCTGAACATTGTCACGTTAAAAAGGGGTGCTAAATCCCTGGTTATGCGTTTCTTCGGACAAAATTCATCCAGCCAGCTTGGTCTTCTCAGTCCCTTAGCCTCACCAACTTCCATACCTCTCTTCCTCACACAATCATCCACCATATCCCTCCACCTTCTCCTTGGCCTACTTCGCCTCCTCCCTCCTTCACTTTCACTCAGATATACCTTTTTCACCACTACTGTCATCCATTCTCTCCACATGACCAAACTAACTCAGTATACTCTCTTCGATTCTGGTGTCCACAGACTTCCTTACTCCACATCTTTCATGAATCACATTATTCCATATCCTAATAATAATATAATAATCATAATATAAATCAAGGTCTGTCCAAGAAAAGTTTAAAAAGGTACACTTGAACTGTTGAACAGAATGCACCAGCACTAAAAATAAATCATGTCCTTTTCTCCATTGGTCATCATGTTGCAGACAATTTTTTAACTTCCTTTCTCTCCAGTCCTTTTCCTTCACTATAATCAGAATAGTACAAATACCCCAGTTGGCTATTACTGGTATTTAACTAATGATGCAAGCCTACCACTCATAACAAAATTATATGGATCAAAGTTGGCTAAGATTACAATCTATATTTATAACTGTCTTCACAAGTTCAGCCACAGAAGGTGGTCAGCTTCACTGTGTCGAGTCACTGGTTATAACCACGTACACCCGGTGAGTGGTGGTGAAGGTAGTTGTGGCAGTGGTGATGACAGCCTTCACTCATTCCATCATTACATGGCAGAACATTACATGGCTGATGAGTTGCACCTTCTTCAGTCATCAATGATTGTGGCAGTGGTATCAGTGTTAATGATGGTGGTGTTAATAGTGATGGTGATAGCATTAGTATCAATGGTAGCTGTGAAGGCAAGGTTAGTTGTACTATCCTTCCATGGTTAAACATGCCATTTTCATTCTGGTAGTAGGGGTAGTGTTAAACTGATGATAGGCCTTGCATGCTATCACAGAAGGACATCATGTTAAATAATGTTTGGTTCAGTTACAGTGGTGATAATTGTAGTTATGACTGGTATTGCTGGTTGTGGTTCTGACAGTGATGCTAGTGGTAGAGGCAACAGACACTAGAAAGAGTAGCTTTTTTGTCTTACATGGACAGCACCTGGTACAGTTGTGAGCCTGTGAAGCAGAGACATTGTCTTAGCTCCAACACACAAGTACTATGTCACTTCTGGTTAGCCAGTTACAATGATGAGGGGGAGGGAGTTGCAGTACCTTCACCCTCACCTACAATAATTTCCCCCATCTCCCCATTGCAATTTTTCTGCCAGAAGTAATCCAGCACATGTGTGTGTTCAAGCCAAAACTGTATCTACTTTATGTGCTTGGAACTGTTCAGTCACTAATTAAACAACAAATACATTATAGTAATATTATCAAGATGACGAACACGTAAGAAAAAAGTTCTGTGATGATGTAACTAACTTAGGGAAAAAACAGGTTGATATGTAGCAAGATCTAAGTAGGACAAGTACCACTATGGCTGGGTACAAACACCACGGTATCAGTGATGTATGTTATACGAGTAAGCTGAAGTGGTTCAAATACGTGGATAGAGACTGGGAGAAATTTTATTGAGAAGAGTGTGAGTATAAATGTGGATGGCATAGGAATAAGAAACTAGCCAATGAAAACACAGGATGAGGTGATGACGGCCAATGTTAGCACCATGAGTTTGGCTGGGGATGTAGCAAATGGCTGTGTAGCTTGACGAACTGTGCAAGTGGCACAGAAAATGACAGATGAAAAGAACAATCAATAGTTTTTCTCATTTGCTCTGCCAGTCAGGACGTCTGACAAACAATATACTTCCTAAGCTTAACAATCTTTTGTTTACCAGCTTTCATGCTGAACTATTTACTGTACTACAATACTTGATGTAGTGTTACCTACTTCTTTACAGGACACTACACTGTGTGACGAACCTAATGGTTTCCAGTAACCCAGGAAACCATTTATAATGCTCGGTGATATCCATGTAACAGGATGATATGAAGCCAACTATGGTGCACGTTAACTGGATGGAGAGATGCAGAGGCTGTGTCCAACCAGAAACCAAACCACCCTCTTCCCAGTGCCTCGCTGTCACTAGGTGCTTTCAACTGTGAGGGGAACATCAGTTCACTGCACAGGTCAACCCTGCAAAGGGTGATTGCTTGCCTGTGGCTGATGGTTCTGCTTGGCCCAACTGGGGTTACTGTTTTACTAGGTACTACTACTACAACATATTCCTCATCCACATAAGTGGGAAATGAGGATATGATAGCAGTAATTTACATCTGTTTTTCTATTTCTGATGCAAAGATTCCACTCATAAAATACAACTTAACCATTAGTACCCTTAGAGGTTAATTGCATCACTATTATACTGTATTCCTCATCCATAAAAGGAGGAAATGATGATGGCGATATATATCGATTTATAAACCAGACAGCTCAGACCATCATTTCTGTTTTATCCTTGCTGCTACCAGACATTTTGCTCCGTTTTGGAGTTCCCCAGTAATGAAGGGATTAATGAAGGCTGTGCTTAGCCCCTCACGTTAGAAAGAAAAAACAAAACTAAATACAGTAATCTGGACATAGCAGGATTAAACTAAAAATTAAATATTGTACATAAAATTGAAAGTCATCACCATACTGATAGAGATTACAGACATAATATTGTATATTACTTAAAATCTAGTTCCCTTTAAAGGTCTATACAATGACTGAACACAAAATTACTGCACCTGGAATGCCAAATCACAACAAATAGGTTAATATTAGAATCTGGTCACAAAGAAGTGCTATGGATGGAGTACACAACTGCAGCATTATCTCTTTCTGCCACTGCATTATGTGAAATAAGCAGCAAAAATGACAGATCTGGCTTAGGTTAGTGTGAAGGAAGTATAGTGCGTGACATTATATGGTAATAAATATTTACGACATGTGGAAAGCTAAGTTTGTTAACCCTTTCACTGCAAAAATGAACTTTGCATTCCTGTACACAATTTTATCTGCCTCAGGAAAGCCCACAGCAGCAGCAAGTATTAAAAGACCATTCAGCTTAAGCTTCTGACTGCTAACTGCAAACTTTGCACTTCATTTTGACTGACTATACACTACTTTACTTCCATCCATCCATCAGCCAATCCTACATTGCCCCATGAGGAGCGTAGGAGCCAGGGCTAGGCGAGTTGGTCCTGACATTTAGGATGAGAGTGACCAGCCTTACTCATCCCTGAGTGGCATTACATGAGCAATACCCCCAACCATCCCTTGGATATAAACTTTCACTGGCTCAATCCGATTGGAGTGCTGTAATTACCCACTAAACCACCAGGCGCCATAATTTGGTTATATGGTTACCAACCAGCTTAGTAAATGGTTTCCTGGTGTACAGGAAGCCATTTGGTTTGTCACTCAGTGTAGAGTCACCCATAGGCAAAAGGAAGAGGAAAGAATGAAGGAAAGAATGACAAAAGAGGGAGTGTAAAGTCACCCGTAGGCAGAAGGACGAGGAAAGACTGAAGGAAAGAGAAGAGGAAGGAAGGAATGGAGGGAGGAGAGGAAAGGGCAGACACCCGAGAGCAGCACTACATCAAGTGAGCACATGGTAAGCGCCCCCAGCCACCATAATTTACTTACCTATATAAATTATCTGATATGATACGATACAACGTCAGGAAGATGATCCACAACAAAAAGGTTAAGAAGTGTTGTCATTATTGCTGTGGTATTAAGCTCATCTTTATGTGAACCTTGTGGACTGCACGCTGAATTGCTGGTGTCTCCGTTCTTTAGGTATACAGTAATCTCCAATCTTTGTGCATGGTCTCCAGTCTTTCAGTACAGAGAAACACTGAATAATATAATCTGGGGGTAACAATTTTTAAAAAAGGTCCTCAGACCGAAGCAGATTATAGCAACCTACACTATAAACCAGTATGAAAATAATCTACAATATATACACTATGTGTATTACTAATATATACACTGGAATTATTAGCCAAATTTGTAACTAACATATTTTATAAAACTGTATATCTGTTAAAATTATAATACAACTGCTACATACATCCTGGACTCTAGACATAACTACTGTACATACAGTACAACATTGCACACAACAACTGCAATGTTCAAGGATGGGTACAGCAAAACCTTGATCAGGTGGCAATTCAATTTTTGCAATTTTAAATATACAGTATTGGCAGGGCTATCCTCTTGAACCTCTTTAAATACAATTAAGAATACCAGTATTCTGATTTATATAAAATTATTGCTAAGCCAAGTCACCCACCATGACTCTGTCACCTACTACAATATCACCAAAGCATCAAGCATCACCTGATGATGGTAAATATTACTCTGTCTAAATCAGTAGTTACCTGTACATCAAAGACATAGCCAGAATGTAAAAACTGGGGCAACCAAACGTCACAGGATGGCCCAAGGAAATATAACTGGTCCAGAGAGATTCCCTCAGAAATTTGGGATGCCAGGCATATTTCATGGGTGGCCAGTGTCACCCTGGCCATCCCTCTGGCTACACCACTGCCATACATGTATACAGGCCAGTAACGTTTCAAAGTTGTTTCAGTGTGGCAGGAAATGACTGGAAAAGTGCCCTGATAAGTCAGAATTTTGACACAAAATCAGAAAGGCAAGAGTCCCATATGTTCTAGGTTATCAAGGTTTTACAGTATTCATCTGCACAATTTCCATCTTTCTCACTCCTTTACCATGTATTATCGCTCTCACATTAATCTTCTATTATATCTAGATTCGGCACCAAAATTACAAACTACATGTAATGCTGCAGATATGCACACTGCTCCACTTTTATATCAAACAATTATGGGTCTCCGCTACAAAATTCTGAAGTGTGTGTTGGGGTACAAATGGTGCACTAATGGATTCTGAAATTCACACTTGCTCTGTTGTTATTTGCGGTATTAGTGGCAGTAGTTGTAGTCCCAAGTCCACCTGAAAAGGGAACCCAGTGGACTGCAGGCTGAAGCCGCCATCATCCTGCAGTCCACCATCCTCCTTTTGGGAATAACGAGGGAGCTTAGGGACATGTGTATAACCAAGCAGTGAAGCCACCCAGCTATAATGGCTCCACCATGTAAAGGCATCCCTCCCCAGCACCTGTATTCAATGTGCTGCAGTGTGTCAAATATGTCCACAACTGTACTCGACAATGCTTAGGACTCACTGCTTTATTCTGAACGCCTTCAATCCCATGACATACGGTATTTTTTTATTATTATTATTCCTACTTCAAGATGATCACATTCACTTTAGGAAGGGGCTCTCATTTTTAAAGGGTTAATGAAGGCTGTACTTAACCCTTCCAGTTTGAAAAGTCTCTCTTCATCTGAACACACTTGTCTGGGGCAGCACAAATAAACAGGAAAAGATGCTATGACTAGCACCACATTCTAATGATAATCTACCACTACAGTTCAGATTTCAGGATGGAGAGATGGCAGTTTTAGGCCAGGTTAAGGTTGAAGGAGTATTGTAGATATCTTCCCTAAACTGAATAAAATTGTCTAGAGGTTCAGGAAAATAGCTTCCAACTCATTCACTATAAAAGGTCATTCTGAAGTTATATAAAACTATTTGACACAATAAAAAGACACTGTAATAACAAGGTTAATGTGTTACGTATCAACCACAGATCAGAAACTTCCAAACTAATCTTACTTGCACAATAAGAAATACATCATACACAATTGTAAAGTAATCCCAACATTCTATATTTCCCTTGTCAATGTGTACCAGCTACAAATAATACTAACACTAGAGACAGATCACAGTGACAATTGTATACTGCACTTGATTCTATGTTTTTGCAAAACTGAACGGCATGCAACAACTGCCTTTTAAATATCACAAGAATAATTTCAAGATCGAGTGGCATGGACAGCTATCACAAGGTATGCAAGACCAATGCATGGAAATAGGCTGGGGCATTAATAAACCAATGAATGAACAAATGGACGAATAAACGAACCTCGTCCATACACTAAAAGCATTAAAACCTACACATGGCTGAGCACTAAAACACAGATAAATGGCACCTATCAACCCATTTTATTCCCTTTGTAGTGCAGGGTCCTGAGGCTAGGAGACTGTAGTCCAGTGCTCTGAAGGGCAGGAGACCAGCTTACTCCCCCTGGTGGCATTACTTAACTGAAACACCTCCCGTCACCTTTCAGGAATCAACCCTAAGTAAGGCCACTCCTCTGACTGGGACATTCAAACCTCGTGACGTTTCACCCGTAAAAACAACAGCATAGAAACACAGGCATGGAGGAGCACTAAAATAAACACTTAAAACAATTTACCACACTCTCCATTCTCCTCTGTCCTTAATAAACTTTACTCTCAAAATCATTTTATTTACCATTTTATTATTATTTTTTTTTTCATGTGGCTCTAGGCTCATCTGAATATGAATCTAGTGGGATGTAAGGTGAACCTGCCCTTCTCCTGGAGTCCATCGTCCTCCCTTTGTGGAATACGGAGAAAGTTGAGGGATGTCTCTATAACTGGCCCAATTATATCAGTGCAATTGTATGAAGGCATCCACATCATGAACCACGGAATAAACATCACACACTGGTATAAACTGTAAGGACGTGGGGAGATAAAACACTTCCATATGTGGGTAAAGACTTCCATCTGAACAACTCACAGCACTATGGTATCAACACACACCATTACTCACACTCTTCCTTCATTATCTCTAATTTTAACCAATTATCCTTTTTCTTTCTTTCATAAATCTGTCATGACAAGCACAAACAATGGAGTGAGTGCACTATCATGGCTCTCTGATATCTCATTTTTTACTTTTAACAATTCTCACAACACCCACAAACTATAATATGAGTGTAAGATCGCTATCACAACTCGGCAAGCTCCTCATTTTTACACATTGCACTGTCTTCCCGACCATCACATTTCCTCTTCCTAAACACCTCCACGTTGACAATCATGGTCCCTCCTTCAGCTTTATCAGTTTCCCTAATCTTCATTTTTTTTTTTTTTTACTCTTCTTAACAAATAAATTATGGAGAGAGTGCATTATCATCACTACCACTGCTCTCTGGCACTTCCTCATTTGTCACCAATCCACTGCCCTCACCACCACCACCTTGGCTCCTCTTCTGATACACCTTGATGCCCACTACCACAGTTACCCCCACCAGTATCAACAGACCCAGACCCAGCCCAGCCATAGACAGCAGGAAGTGAAGTCGTGCTGTGCCTGGGGAACAAACGGCATCCTCTCGAGCATAAGGGGCGTAGGAGTTGGTCACCAAGTAGTAGTGTCCTTCTAGCCTGTCACATAATGTAATTCTTGTTAGTATTCATGACGTGAAGTAAGCCCTTGTTATGTGCACCTTACTTTATGTCCTTTTTGCATTTAAGTCCACAGCAAATTACAATCAACAGCCTATAGAAGTTTGTTGGTTCCTATAAAAGTGATATACAGTACCAGCTTCCCCAAACTTAAAAGCGTGCATGAAAGAAAGGAAAGAGTGTATGAAAGTTGTGACAATTTGAAACACATCCCAGGCATACAGCTACTGTAATAATAACTGAATGTACATCACCACCAACATCATCATCAGTTTTCCCACCTTAGGATGGGTGAGGTGGGATCCAGAAAACAGCAAATGAGAAAGCACAAAAGAAGGAAAACTATTAACAGCATGTCCAGTGCAATAAACCAGACACTCATTCAAACAGCATTCAAACCCTCAGAATCCTGGCTTTACTTCATCAACCTATCAGCATATACTTATTTATTTATTAATTTATTTAATTTTTGTACTGAGAGATATGGGGAGTGTTAGTTAAAAGAAGGGTAACCTGCCAAATGACTGATGTCGCACAAATCCCATAAAATCACCCCCCTCCCCTACTACAGTTCAAGGGTTGGATTTTCGTAAGTTTAGGAGACAGCCAGTGGGACACTCATATAATACCTAAATACTGTATCTGTTGTTTATCCTGTATTACATTATCAGCATCATGTTCATTAATGACAAAAAGAAGAAAATTAACAAAGAAATGAGGCAGTGACAGAGTGATGTGGTATTGACGTGGATGTGACTGAATGCATTAGAAGAACACTGAGATGGTCTGGCTATGTGGAAAGGATGGAGAATGAAAGACTGGCTAGAAGAATGTATGTGAGTAAAGAGGAGGGGGGAAATGGGGAGGGGGAGACTAACGACGAGATGAAGGGATGGGGCTGAGAGATACTGATTCAGGTGGAGGGTGGGGTGTTAGTTATAGGAAGGGCAACCTACTGGTTGAGGAAAGGGTGACATGGAAGTTATCTCTTTAAGACCATTTACATGTTTACGGCATCTGGCTATAGAGAGACGGAGTATTAACCAGCCATATGCAGAAATAAACTGGTAAGAAACAGGTGCTTGGGGTCTCCTTCGCCAACAAAGACCACTGGCTCAAGTCACAAACACATCTAAATCCAAATCAATACCCAACAGTCCGCAACGCACATCTCAACCTACAATAAAATCCAGTTTTTCAAATCTCAGCAGGAAGTTTCTTATACCCCATTCAATCCTGCTAACCATCCATTCTATCTATCCTGTCTGTAGCTACACACCTTACTCCAGGGGGAGGGAGGTGGTGGCTACACATGCATATTGCCTCCACTGTAAAAGCGATGCATTGCATACCAATTCACTGTATAATGAGGGTCTGCTGTACATCATTAAATGGGATGCCAAATCCTGGTCATTCACTCCTCTGCACAAACTACTCCAGCCAGCTTGATCAAATACACCATAGTTAATCCATTCTCCTACCTGGTATTGACAAAGAACCCCATATATTGCGCTTCAGATCCACAGGAGCAGTGCCCTCCCAGAAAACTGGTCCAGGACTTGCAAGGACGGCTTAAGAAGAAGGTGCGGTCGATCCCATAACTGAGGCTCTCAATGTAGTAGGTGTAGGCAAGCTCATGTGAACACCCAATTTCTCCTTCAGAGTAAATAAAAGGTTGGTATCAGAAAATATTAGATAACCACAATGCTTTGTTTTTTTCCATAATTCCTGTACTGAACTTGAATTTTCTTTACTTTTTTATTACGAGCACGTCAAACAAAAATACAGTGATATAACATCTACTGCTAGTTACTTGTCTCATGGTATGATTCAGATTACTCACAAGTTTCCCTTCCAATGCTTTCTGTTATCAAAATGGCGTGTCATGAGACCTGCTGAGAAACCATGTCAGAAGCCAGAGCCAAGATACACAAAGAAACTTATGATCAATTCCTTGTCATTCCTGTGATTTATTTTTGCAGGAGAGACAAAGGCAGCTTAGAATATTTCCACACCAACTGCTCTTTTTGCACAAAGCTTAGTTATGAGGGGAAATTATCGTGAACAATCATTTCTTCTACAGGAAGGACAAGGAAAGTTGACAGCAGTAACATCCCACATCTCTTGTTCAATCTGTTAATCAAAGCCTGAGTTTTGATAGGGAAGTAATCATGTGTTTGTGTATCTCGACCTGGATTTACAAGCACAACAGCAGTATGAATTTCACCAACCATTAGCACCGTCACGACCATTGCACGCTGGCTGGTGCTCCCCTCCATTGGGCCAAAAGTCACTGTGTCCTATGTTTTCATTGAGTCCATAGCAGTCCTTGGCCAAGAAAAAATAAAGGAAGGCTAGATTCTCTACAGTAAATCCTAGTGGTTGCTGCTCCATATTATTATTATTATTATTATCATTATTATTATTATTATTATTATTATTATTATTATTATCATTATTATTATTATTATTATCATTATTTATTATTATTATTATTTGCGGGATTATGGTGTTTGGCAATCTATAGACAGATAGACAGATTATTATTACTGTATTATTATTATTATTATGGATGCATGGCCCACTGGATTGGGCAAATTTGAGCTGTCTGGTCATTGCTACTCCTCACCCTGCCCTTGGTTGGGAAAGGAGGTCTGAATGATGATGATGATGATGATTAGAGCAGACCCTTGCTTACACAAACCCTGGTATAGCAGCTATCGGATTTAACAGAAGTCACAAAGTCCACCAAACTTTCTATCCATCCATCCATCATCCAATCCTACATTGCCCCATGAGGAGTGTAGGAGCCCGGGGCTAAGCAGTTGGTCCCGACATTTAAGATGAGAGTGACCAGCCTCACTCATCCCTGAGTGGCATTACATGAGCAATCAACCCCAACCACCCCTTGGATATAAACCTTCACCGGCTCAATCCGACTGGAGTGCAATAATTACCCACTAAACCACCAGGCACCAAAATTTGGTTATATGGTTACCACCCAGTGTAGTAAATGGTTTCCTGGTGCACAGGAAACCATTTGGCTTGTCACTCAGTGTAGAGTCACCCACAGGCAGAAGGAAGAGGAAAGAATGAAGGAAAGAAAGACAGAAGAGGGAGTGAAAAGTCACCCACAGGCAGAAGGAAGAGGAAAGAATGAAGGAAAGAAAGACAGAAGAGGGAGTGAAAAGTCACCCACAGGCAGAAGGAGGAGGAAAAAATTAAGGAAAGAAAGACAGAATAGGATGGAAGGAAAGAAGCATGGAGGATAGGAAAGGGCAGACACCCAAGAGCAGCACTAAATCGAGTGAGTGGATGGTTAGCGCCCCCACCTACCACATACATACACAAAAATTACGCCACCCTTCCTCGTATCATAATGAGGCTGACCATGATACAGCTGATTATTCTATGGACTGGAAGCTAAACCAAATGCCAAAACCAGCTAATTACCTCCCAACAGTTGCTGGATGCTCTTGGGAAAAAAGATACTTGAGATGTTTAATAATCTCTGTAACAGTGTAAGAGTATCAGCTTGGACTTTGGCTCTGTGTTGTCATTCAGAAAGAAACAGGAGACTGTACTTGCTGCTTAATGTTTTCTGCCTATGAGTGATGTCTGTATATCTAATCATCAAGCTTATAGCCACTTTTCAATCTCATGGTAGTACTTCCCACGGTCAATGGTAGCCACCCTACTACCAGTAAAACAGTAACAGCCAATCCCATACCATTCCCTTTATGTTTATCGGGCTTATGGGCTCTAAGCCAGGGTATCATAGTCTAGCACATTTAAAGGTGAACCAAAAGGAAAAAAGTTTCAGTGTGGTTGCTACATACAGTACAAGTTTTTCAAGGTTACTTCTGTTTAGTTCTGTGACAAAATTTTTCTGTTTTGAACTTTCTTTGGGATACAATGGTCCTGCAGGATTCAGTCTGACATAATGAACTTCACTGATTTCTTTTATATCATCTACATTACCATTCCTACCTTCTCAACCATCATCACTACTGGTTAATTTATTCCAACAACAAATGATTCCCTCTTAAATATCCCTTACCCTACCTCATTCCATACTGTACTCTTTTATCAAAGCATATTTCCAATTCATGATGGGATATGAGTTTACTCTGAAAGGCTACATAAATACATACATCTATGTTTGAAATAACACACAGCTAATCTCATACTACCTCTGTGAGATGTATGTGACTGAGACAAGGCTACTGTAACTATAATAATAATAATAATAATAATAATAATTAATAATAATCTATCCATCCATCATCCAATTCTACGTTGCCCCATGAGAAGCGTAGAAGCCCAGGGCTAGGCAATTTGGTCCTGACATTTAAGATGAGAGTGACCAACCTTACTCATCCCTGAGTGGCATTACATGAGCAATAACCCCAACCACCCCTTGGATATAAACCTGCACCGGCTCAATCCGACTAGAGTGCTGTAATTACCCACTAAACCACCAGGTGCCATAATTTAGTTATATGGTTACCACCCAAGATAGTAAATGGTTTCCTGGTGTACAGGAAACCATTAGGCTTGTCACTCAGTGTAGAGTCACCCATATGCAGAAGGAAGAGGAAAGAATGAAAGAAAGAAAGACAAAAGAGGGAGTGTAAAGTCACCCGTAGGCAGAAGGACGAGGAAAGAATGAAGTAAAGAAAGACAGAAGAGGACGGACGGAATGGAGAAAGGAGGGGAAAGGGCAGACACCCGAGAGCAGCACTACATCGAATGAGTGGATGGTGAGCGCCCCCACCTACCACAAATTAATAATAATAATAATCATCATCATCATCATTATCATCACCCAGACCTCCTTTCCAACCCAAAGGGGGGGAGGGGGGAAAGGTAGAGATATTACTGAAAGTTTGCCCAATAGAATAAGCCACAGTCCCATCCACTAATCATCTGAGCTCCCTGAAACCTGGCTACTGTACCGTAACCCAGAAAAAAAAAAAAATAATAATAATAATAATAATCTCTTGGGGACTGAACTGATGCATGACCATCACTCTGACTCGGGTGGTCTAGTTACAGTCCAATAGTTTGTTCACTTAAACCTGGTCCAGGTTTTTATCCATTTGCAGCTTCTTTTCCATAACTCAGGTGCAGAATAGGATGATACTATTGCTCTATATCCTTTTCACAGCACTTTTTTGTGACTAGCTCCATATTCCAGTGTTAATCTCTTGTTACAACTCATCAGTTAAGATGGAAAGATGATAATTTGTGGTTGTTAAACTGAACAGAGCATAAACAACTACACCAAAGATAAAACAAGGTACCAAACAATACAAGGTCTTTTCTTACCCCCCATGGATTAAGAGGTTTGTAGCAGCTATTGGAGTGTATCACATCAACATAGTCAGCATCTGAAGCATTTAGTCTCTGTGTCCCTGGAACCTTTCGGAATGTCAAGCCTGCTGGATCCAGACCTTTATGGAAGAGATAGAGCAAAAAAAATAAAGACAGAATTACATAATAATTTACAGAGAAACAAGTCACAGCACTCTTGCTGCTTACTTGGAAATACTATACAGTACTTTACAACACATCATTTATGGCCTATCAGTATTACATTTAGTTTGCTTAGTAAAAATCTCAGGTTTCTTTCACCAGGGGGTCTCAGAAGTAGGTGGATGTACCAGAGGTGCATTTGTGTGCCATCAGGAGCATATTCCTGCTGAACTTGTGGAGCCTGTTGATCATTCATGGAAGGAACACTGACATGAGCAGAAAACTGTACCCCATTGCATATATATTAAGTGTTGCAAATTTTCTTCAGTTGGAAACTGTGTGTGACTCACCAGTAATGCGACCAATTTTGCCCTTGCTTTGCTTTGCTGCCAGTCCAGCCACATGTGCACCCAGGGAGTGTCCAATGAAGTGCACCTGATCCAGAGTGAGTCCTGTAACTGTGGCCAGGGTGGTGAGAAGGCGAGCACAGTCTTTTCCCACCGCTGGCACTCGATTCACAGCCATGTAGTATGACAACAGGAACCACTGTGTACCAGCTGGCCAGTCAACTGATATCACATTGCAGTCAGATATGTTCAGCAGCTCTGTAGGCAAGATTGTTAATATGTAGGATGTGTGGGATTAATTTTAGGGATGTCATCATCATCCTGCTTCCTTTGTCCACCCAAGAACACATTCCAGAAAACAAGAAAAATGTATGAAGGAAGGAGGACTAATCACCAACATGTCTAGTGAAATACACCACACATTCATTCACTCATCATTCAAGCCCATGGAATCCTGATTCCACTTCACAGACATAACATTCTAAACATAAACACCTCATATTATCACATACTAAATGCTGTGATATCATAATAAACCCTGGGCCACAGGTTCAAGTAGCATGGCTACATTACTCCTTAAATGTTAGGAGACAACTTGTTTGTTATCTCTAATGTCAGATGATTTTACCTGCCACTGGGTAATCTGACGTCTGAGGGTTGAATATCTCAGGCTACCAACAACACTCACACAGGCATGTGATATTCTGAAAATATTTACCTGGTACTCTTTGCACTTACAAAGCAATAAAATTAGTGTTTTCTTTCTTGTTTGTGTGCAACTTGATATCACATGGCGTGTAAGTTCATTACACAGTGTGGATACAAACCTACATTGTATATCCAGACAAAAACCAATCACAGAACAAGTAGCTACCAATATTACATTGGTGGCAATGTGGCTTCGGAACCCTCTCACAAAAGTGATCACCTGTGGATGTAGAGTGTACACAGCCTACACACAACACAGACATGCTCTCTCTCTCTCTCCAAACAATTCTTCTCTACTTACTATCCTTGAGCTGCAGAATCCAGGTCTCGTTGCCCCATCCTAAGAAGCCATGGACAATGATATATGTTTTTTTAGCACGGAAACTGCTATTTGTAATCGACTGCCTGTCCCACGGGTCTAGCAGCTCATAGGGCCGATATGTTGGTGTTTGTCTGGAAGGCAAGGATGGAGAGATAGAACAGATTTCCCTCATCATCGATGGGACTTGTGTTCCAGTGACGCTGTCGATATGTAAAACCCATCGATACCGATTTTTCTATGGATGCCTTTATATACTCATTATGTAATTCTTACACACCCACTTGTAGGTCTTGTTAACATGATTTTCATTATTAAAAATGCACTTCATTTATAAATGTCATTCCACCACAAGCCTATCTGATCTGCACTGAATACTGTACAATACTTGTTCAGTTACAGGCACTAATAATTACTGTATTTATTAAAAGTGCGAGTGAGATACATACTGTATATGGAAATGAGCCCAGCCGAAGGCAGGCTACTAGCTATGTACCGTACATAAGACAAAGGTGTGCAACCTCAGGTATAAGGGACTGAATAAGGAGGCTGCCAGCTCTCATAAATTTCTACATTAGTTAGGGCTATTCCCAAACAAAATTAAACTATCTGACAGCAGCAAGAATATTCTATAAAACATGTCACTGGACTGAAAGGGTTAAGAGGAAAACTTTCATTGCACCAACCTGTGCTGATGGAACTCTGAATGTAAAAGAACTAACACCTTTCTGTTATCAGTGCCACGATATAAACTATATAACTTTCAGTATCAAAATTTTACTTCACATACCTTGTCCACAGGAAGAAATTTTTGACAGTCATATTTTTTAAAAACTGAATTCCATCTGCTGACAGTCTGTTATCCAATTCTTCACTGTAGTGACTTGTGTTACTTCCATTACTAATGAGTGCTGAAAATAAAGATTAATAAATTAATACCAGTATAAAAAATATACATATTTTCAGTTTTTAAAAAGCTGCTATATAAAATGAATGAACTGATGCTATACATGTGAACTCTGGTTTGTCTTGTCAACAGTTTACCATATACCCTGATTATAATACTGTACACAGTATCAGGCATAGTATACAAATAGAAAAGGATGACAATTATCACCTGCATACCTGCTTTGTGCCAGCATAACCACCAGAACAACGGCTGGAACTGCACACGTTTTTCTTACAATACTCTGACTGATTTGTAAAAAATTAATTCAGATGTCCAATCTGATTCAGTCATGTCACTTCAGGCCCTGTTACTTCACACCAGATCTGATCAGATCAGATCAAATCCAATTATGTTGCTTCAGGGTGAATAACTGTATGTCAGATCTCTCCAATACACTTCATAAAAAATCTCAGGTCCTTCAAATCCATTCCCACACATCATCATCATCCATTATCATCATCATCATCATCATCATTACCATCAAGTCAGATCTCTCTTCAACACACTTCATATAAATCTCAGGCCTTTCAAATCCATTTCTACACATCATTATCATCCTAATTCACACCAAAATACTGTAATGGGATAGACAGAGTTCAGAAACCACAAATATAGGAGAACTATCATCAACAGTGCTCAGTGAAATGGGCTACACAACCACTCCTGCTTCACTGAGCCCTTTGAAACTTATTCCTGCCCAATCAGCCCATTTAGGTCACTTCAGCTGATCTGGCTTCATATCAGTTAACCCCTTCGATCTGGTTACATAATTATTTATTTTTGCTACCTTCAAATAATTTTACCGGTACTTAACTTATGACAGATCTTTAGTAGTATCAAGATTCACAATGGATACAGCGTCTCTTACCTCTTCAGTCTGAAAAGTCTCTCCAAAGCTAAGTAAAACTGCCTAGAGATGGTACGAACAAGAAAAAATCACGTCACTCAACTCAAGGGGTAAAGGCTCATTCAGACCACTTCAGAATCATTCAAGTCCATTTAGGGCCTTCAGGCATCTTCAGGACCAGTTATGTCATATGTGGTTCAAACAACCAGGTTCACATACTTCAGGTCAAGTGTCTTGTAATTTCAGGCGCCTCTATGCCATGTTGGGTTCACTTGGTCCAGTTTGACACTTCCAGTCCAATCCACTGACATTAACTGGAGTCATTTTAGTACAGACTGGGTTTATTCCTGATCATTAAGACACTTCAAGTCCTATCACAATCACCCACAGCCATTTACATCACTCTGATCATTTCACCCATATTGAGATCCAACGTACAGTAACTCAAACCTGCCTCTGCCAGTTTAGGTTATTAGCTTAATTTAGACCCATTAATGAATCATGAGGTCAGCTGACACAGTGATGTAATTTTTATGATATTCAGCAACATCATGCTGACTTCTGTATCAAGTCACTTCCCTCTTCTAGGTCATTTGAGGTCTATCAAATCCATCATGGTCTATCATATCAATTTAGGTCAAGTGACTAGATGATAGACTGGCAGACATATTGACAGACAGACATAGATTTGAAGGACAGACAGATAAGACGCAGACAGATAGACTCGATAGACAGACTTGGTCAGGCTTACGAGGTCGTGTGCAAATAAATCAGCATTATTATTACTACCACCAGATGATTTTACCCAGTTTTATGACATACCTATCTATCTATCTATCTACCTATATCTATCTATCTATATATATATATATATATACCTTATACAGTACATAGGTAGATTTGTCCTGAAACTGAGTAAAATCATCTGATATTTTTTTTATAATAATTATGTAATATATATACCGTACGTATGTAGCTACTGTATATATATAATATATATACCGTACACATGCATTTAAATAGTACAGTACTGTAATATATACAATAAAAAAATTAAAGAATATGGAAAATATGGAACAAATGCTATACCTGAACTATGCTGCTGCGCGTGCGTGGTAGGGCGACGTGATGCAACGTTCTTCAGTAGAACAAGCAAAGGCAGCAAAGGAATAAGGCACCTCATTGTTATGTAGCTCTCGTTCACTTACTAAAGTATCATACACCACCGCCACAATCTGGGTTATTCCTGGAGAAAATGTACATGAGGATTATTAAAGTTCACATTAAAATCCAGCATCGTTAGAATTCACATTAAAACCCATCATCATCACCTTCCTATTCCAATTTCCCAAAAGATGAGGACAGGTGATTCAGAGCAACAGAAAAAGAAGCTAACTACAAGTAGCTATCACCTGAAGAGCAATTATAACTTTTGTACATTAGCTATTAATGCCAGCTTGCTGTGAAGCTACAACAAATATAAGAGTTTCACCTCAGCCTTGATTCTGTGCAGGCATCCCTCGCCTGATGACATTTTGATACAATTCATTTCATTTAACAATTTAAACTTTTTGAAATCCACTTTTGGTCAAGTACATCTTATTTTTCACCTTCAGAACTTGGAGGCAAATGTACACTAATCAATATTTCGTTAAATATGCAAGTCAGTGATGCCCTATTCCAAATTTCCTATTGGAATGAAGTGCTGTTAGGATCCTTTGTTATTTTTTAAAGATTAGCAGATACACTAGCCTTTTTTAAATTTTGGTTTATAAAAATGTTCATAAATAGGGGTCCATTGTTGTCCAGCACTTCATGCTCCATGTATCTTACATTTTACAGAATATGAAACAATATAATGTTACCACAGAGTGATATTTTGTTGGCTTTAAGAAAACGCTTGAATTGCTGTCACAAATAATGCCTAATTCAGTCACAGTAAGACAGCACTCTGGTCATACTTACCTTGACCTGCACCACTGGACTGTTATGTGATTACTACCAAAGGCACATGTATTGCCAAACGCTCTAAACGGATGGATTAGCTTTGTTAACAGTTAACCTCAAATACAGTACACCTAAATTCTGTGGAAATTCCCAATCATATTTATGGCATTTACATAGCCTATACATGGGGTGACGTTCATTCATTCATTCATTGCCAGACGCCATGTATCCCAGACAGGGTGGCCAAGGGCTTAGAGTTAATTGTTTTACAGGGAGGGGCACTAATCCTCCACCAACCCCACTTGATGTAGGGATCCCAACAGCATCTGGTGTTCCCAGGCGGTCACCCATCCAAGTACTAACCAGACCCAACGTTAAGATTATTAGGGGGGCTGGGGTGGAAAGCCTCCCCAGTTTGGCATCAAGCTTCACTTGTTAGGTTTGTGTCAAACTTTATGCCACTTAAATTATGCACACGGTGAGGTACTTATAATAACTAGTGGGGTCTGGGGGGAAGCCCAGCCCTTTCAGTTAGGTGACACACTTTTCTAGATAAGCATCTGCCAAAATGTATGGTACCGTACTTAATTTGTGTACCTCTGAGCATGTCTGATACACTGGCGCATTCAGTTGGAGGAATCAGCAGTACAGCTATCAAGGGTGTTGTTCAGGCTACATATATTTCATATTGCAAAGTAGGTATATTTTGCTTGTTTTCTTTATTTCATTTGTCAAAAATTAAATGTTAATTACCTGCGATGCATGTAGTACAAAAATTACTTTGGTTAAGCATGCTGGTTTTAAGAAAACAGTCTGAATCCATGCGTCACTTTTGTCCACATTTACCAATATTTCTGGCTCAGTATAATAACATGCTTTCAGCTTATGTCTCACCATAAGCTACAGTATTAATATTATTTTTTTACAACATTTTTGTTGCAAATCCCCCCAGAGGCATTAATGATCCAAGGGGGGGAAGGGCTAAATTTTCAAAAAATTACAGTTTCAGTCTAAAAACAGAACTAAAGTATGAGATTTTGATCCATTTTTTTGGTGTTTTAGACAATTCTTCAAAGCCACTTCTTTTCTATGGTATTTTTGTCATAAATTATTTTATTTTACTCCTGAAGATAACCTAACCCAACTTAACCTTCAGAAGTAAAATAAAAATAATTAGTAATGAATTCATCCCAGAAGAAACATGGCTTAGAACTAAAATACTAAAAAAAAAAAAAATCTCGTTATTCTGTTTTTGGCTAAAACTATAATAATACCAAAGTGTCAAAGAACAATGTCTGCAAATAGTCTCATATAGGCTAAACAGAAAATGCTTCAAAATACAGTACTTCCAGTTTTGTCTTTAGTAAGGTAAATAATTAACACAGATGTGAGTTCGGACAGTTTTCCCCCTCAGCTTCGATGCAAATTTTAGTGTCACTGTATTTATAGGTGTTTACTTGAAATCAAAGCCTCAAATGCCTTTCATCGCATATTACGTAATAAACAATGGAATGGTCTTCTCAGAATTAAAGAGGACAAAACAACCCACCTGTGCTTGTTTCACCGTCTTCGCCAAGCCTTTATGCGCATTATTTGACACCTATTACTTCATGTTCTCTGGTGATTAATACACTTCTGTGTTTGAGAACACGATTAGACGCAGATAAGGTGATATACGACATTGAAGAACTGCTGCACCTATCTACCCTTGTTTACTTCAAGCAGGGAAGTTTCGTTCTACGTTTTATTCGGGAATTTCGGGGTCGTTATTATTGTCAAAGTAATATTGATAATATAAACAAAAAATTCACATACAAGTCTTCATTTACGGTAACAGGATGCAAAATTGACGACGTAACTTCTGAAAGTGAGATCGTAACATGACTCAACCGTACACGCAGTTTAGAGGGACTGTACAGTACGTACCATAAACTACCATACGTCCGTATTTTCCCAGACATGTCCTCAGTTTAGGTCTAGAAATCTTCATTCGTAAGAAGTTTTTAAAATTTTTGTAAAATCCGAAACGAGAGGCTGACAGGGAGGAGAGGAGGAAACCGTACAGATCTCGTTCAGTTTTCGTCAGCTGGTAAGTCACGTGTACGCCTGTACGGTGTTTTCTATTGTAGAAATTTTCTACTGTAGGCATTTTCTACGGTCATTATATATATATATATATATATATATATATATATATATATATATATCTATATATATATTATACAGTATATGAATGTTATGCAAACATGCAAAATTATCACGACTGTTTCAAGGTGACAGCGCTAAAGTGTGTCGGGCGGTGGCAGTGTCTTCGGAAACGTCGTTTTTGAATTGAAATATTTATTGTTGTAAAAGGTACAGAACGCTAATACAACAAAAGAAGGTGGTGGGTTTTGCCACACACCTTCTTCAGCCAATACAGTTACATACAATTCGTGGGTGTGGCCACACCGTGGTTTTTGGGTGTAGCCACGTGTCGTTTGAAGTTACTCTTAAAAAAAAAAAAATCCTTATCAGTTACATAAAACCCAAGTATCATATGCATTATTCTGTGTTCTTAGTAGGCACTGTCTCTGAAAACGAACATTGTGCTGTAGACTTATAGAATAGGCCAAAGTTCAGGTAGACACTGGTCCACAAAATTTCAAACGGGTGGAAAAGCAGTGGGGGACCAAGGATATGGTTGGAAGGGGGTCAGACCGCTCCCCGTCCCCCCCAGACAGACAGAGTTTGATTTTCGTGCCGGTAAGACCCGTGGATATAATCTGTTTCTCCACATCCGTTTATCCAGCACTACAGTTGGACACAAGATTTAAATTTAAATGTGTGTTATTTTAGGGCAAGTTTAGGAATTAGTTAAAGTTGTTTGCCTTAAAACTGAGACTGGGATTGAAGTAACAATAATAAGCGTTCTTCTTCTGTCGTTTCCTTTTCGTTTTCATTTCTTCTTTCTCTTCTCCATCACCGTCTTCTTTTTCTCCTCCTCCTCCTCCTCCTCACCCTCCTTCTCTTCTTCTTGCTCCTCCTCCTCCTCCTTTTTCTTCGTCTTGGGCTGATATACCTTGCAATCCTAGACAATATTTTTCCCGCTCTTGGTAAACAGGCACATCCCTCGAAGCTCCTCCTCAAGGGTGAAGTCCTGAGGGCGTAGTAGGAGGCCATGCAGGGGAGGTAAGGGGTCCAAATGGGGGGCTAAGGGGTCTGGGGGGACGGGGGGGCTGGCCAGACGTTCCCCCAGAGAAAGGAAGGGCGGGGGAAGATGGCGGCCCCCAGCGACGCTGCCCAGGAAGTAAGTGGTGCCATCCAGGTTGCTTAGGAGGATTCGCACCCCGCTGGATTCGGCCGCCTTGACTACCTCTTGTGGTGGATCCTGGAGAGAGAGAGAGAGAGAGAGAGAGAGAGAGAGAGAGAAATGAAAAGAAAAACCCAACCTTAGTGTTTACCCCCACTAGCCCATCCTCGCCCCCAAAATACCTCCTGTGTGATCGCTGCCTAACCCAAGGGGAAATTTTAAACTGACTAAGGTCTCGTCCACACCAAATGCTTGCTGGCGCGGGCGGGAGTTATCTATCATGGCAATCAACAGAGCTTCTCGTCCGCACCCGCCCGCGTCTAACGGGGACCACATACATGGATAAGTGATACACAGCTTCCGTCCCCACCCCCACCCGCGCCAGCAACCATTTGATGTGGACGCGACCTAAGTTGTTTGTGAAACTGCATGATCGGCTAAAACATGTGAATTAATTTGACTAACCTGCCCTGGCCATAGTTCATAATACTCCTGGCTGAGCATAGGAGTTCATTTGAAAGTTTTTACTGTACTCCAACCAGATTTGATCACTCAGCTTTTCGATTATGCTTTATCTCTACCCAGTCACAGTCAGTTTCTAAAGCTTCTCACTATAGGCTGTATTTTAGGTGGCACAGGAGACTTCGTGGCCCTTTTTCCTTCGCGACTTGTCCTGCAGTAAGGCCAACTTCTTATTTCCCTCTGGTACAGTCGCAATTCCTAGCTATTTAACCCCACTGACGAGAGGGAGGTGAAAGACAGGGCTAGAGTAAGGTAAGGTCAGGGGAATGGATTTGGGCGGTTCGTGTGTGTGTGTGTGTGTGTGTGTGTGTGTGTGTGTGTGTGTGTGTGTGTGTGTGTGTGTGTGATGAGACGTTAACACTTCCTCCCCTGGCCTTTCTAGTCTTGTCCTCCACTCCTCTCTTGCCAGAGGAGTAAAGAAGCTTGGGATGGTTCCTGTACGTTACTGAGATTAATTTTGTCGATACCAAAAATGTGTAACAAAACAGAGAATATTTACGTGTGACAGGCATAATAATATCGCTAAGGAAACAATATATTACGAAGTCTGCAGTGCTACATAGAAAAAGGGCCCTGTGTCAGCCTCTTTGCCCATCGGACTGCACTGAACACTAGGAGTTATGTTTTGTATTACCTAATTATGGAACGTTTTCTCCACTGGGTGTTCTAAGAGCCTATCCTTCAGCCATTTGATAGGCAGTCACACAGTATCACAGCCAATCTTACACAAACTTGCCCTACACATAGACACAGTTCGCCTACAGCTCTTAGTGATGTCAGATTTGATAGTTTGAATATGATTCCTATTTATGCTTATGTGGCAATGGATTATGAACTGCAATAAACGAAAATAAAAAATTGGTTTAAAGAACAAAACAAAAATAAAGATAAATCAATAAAATAAATAAATAAATAAATAACATGAAAGTAAGCACACTCGGCAACTTACAACACAAGTACCTCAAATTCTAACCTTCGTGAACTTATTAGCGGCGAGGCAGAGGTAAGCCAGTGAGGTGTGTGTTGTGAGTGTCGCAGCAATGGCGTCCCAGCAGGCGTCATCCAGCCGACACCCCGCCGTCGACAACAGCTTTACACGCCCCCCATCCCCCGCACCAGCTACGACCGCCGCTCCCCCGCGCCCCCCAAGAGGGTTTAAGTCCAAGAGAAGGCCTTGCAGGGCGGGGGGTGGGGTCTTGGCCAGTGCCGCACCCAGTACCTCTGCACCCTCCAGGCCTGCCCAACACACACAGTATTAACTCCAGTCCACGGACGTATAATTTCATTCTCTCTCCCACCACACGATTTTAGTCAATTTCTGAGAGACGTCTTGTTGTGAAGGGGTTAATGGAGGTTACATTCAAACTCCACAGTTCGAAAAATCTTATATAAACACGAAATACGTCACCAGATTGACGGGGTTAATTTTACATAAACAGAAAGAAATAGAGAGAAAAAGTCACCTTCAGAAACATGTCATACCCTTCTGTACCCTTGTGAAGTGTTCAGTATTTCCGGTACCGTTATACAATCCCATGGTACTCTTCTAAACTGGAAGCCACAGTGGTTCGTGTAGTGGCCTGATTCAAAACCCAGATCGTGGCAGATATTTAAGTGTAGTAGAATGTCGCGACATATTATTGTGACACTGTGACAGGTTGGTGAAGCTGGATGAAGAATACACGAGGTAGGGTCAAAGTTTTTTCCTGACTAGTTTTTTGTAAAGCTTCATCAGCGAAACTATAAACCTTTCATTCTAACTTGGCCTAAAATTGTCATCTGTCCGTCTTGAATGCAAGGTTGTAACAATAGATTAACGCTAAAATATGACGCTGGTCGTAAAGAAGTGCCGTGGAAAGAATGTCGAGCCGTAGCACTGTCTTTTTCGGCCACTGAGGTAGTTCCAAAAATGAGCTGCGAGTGGACGAAAATCTGGCCCAAAGAAACACAGTATTGTCAGGAATAAATACTGACTCTACCTCGTGGTTTTTCATCCACCATTCACGTTATTATGTACAGTCGCCGCAAGAAATGATGGCAGGGTTTCAGATTGCTTTGGTCACTGTACTGCCTGATATAAGGAAGAATACGTGCATTATCATTAACCGAAAATTTAAGAATATTCTGCCATCACTACTTAGGGTGACTGTACAAAGGAATTCAAACAATAAGTCTTAATGTTCCTTTCGAAGCCGTTTGTTGGAGAAGACTTGGACTATGATATCTAATTTATGAGGTGAAGATGAGAGATAGCACGGCAAGAACTCTCCCAACATTCCGATGGCATTCAGTACATTGGGTGAGAGAGAGAGAGAGAGAGAGAGAGAGAGAGTCATGGCACTGAAAGGTTAATGTCACCTATGCTGCTGTGCTGGAGGTTGGGCAGCGTGAGTGAGGTTGAGGTGATGAGAGAGAGAGAGAGAGAGAGAGAGAGAGAGAGAGAGAGAGAGAGAGAGAGAGAGAGGGCACTGAAGGGTTGATGTCACCTATGTTGTTGTGCTGGAGGTTGAGCAGCGTGAGTGAGGTTGAGGTAATGAGGTTGCTGAGGTGGTGGGCGGCTGCTGAGGTGAGCTGGTTGTGTCTGAGGTCCAGGGTGGTGAGGGCTGGGTGGCCACGCAGACCGTCCACCAGCTTACCCACACGCTCATCGTCAACACAGCTCTCCTGAAGCCTGCAGGAGAGCGCTGTAATCGGTTTGTTTTCATCTGACGGAACTGGGCCACTCCTAGAACTTGAATACTATGTCGTGGTTGCTTGAAATTTGATGGGTCTTAGTTCTGAAGCAGGAATGAGTCTCCTTGGTTACCAGTCAAAGCGACCCACCAGTCTGACTACATCTGCTCATTTACTGAGCGGAAATGGGAACAGGGATATTTCTGTAGTCAGCTTGTATTTACCTTAGTTCTCAGGCAGGAATGAGTCTCCTTGGCAGCTAGTCAAAGTGACCCTCCAATCTACCCACACCTGGTCATAAACTAAACTGAAAGGGGTTGAGATATTTATCATGTTAAAACAAACGCTGTCTACCTGTAGAGACAAATTCATCTACTATTCCCCTGCGTCTCCTTCCCACTTAGGGCATGGGCGTCATTCATCCCTCCTAACCCATGTAAAAAGAAAAAAAAAATCCTTTATGGACAGGAAAACATACCAAGCCTCCCTCAGCCTGGTAATAATAGCCAGCAGAGGAAAGTGAGAAACACAGGAGGTGAAAATGGCGAACTTTTATCCCAGCCTGTACCTGTAAACCATCTCATCTCCCACCATGACTGTATCTAGGAGTAAAGGGCGGAAAGGGTTCTAATTGGCTTAGTGTGTTGTGAAGGAGGGGAAAGAAGGGAACAGAGAAGAGAGAGAGAGAGAGAGAGAGAGAGAGAGAGAGAGAGAGAGAGAGAGAGAGAGAGAGAGAATCAAAACGGGAACTCTAGGCCAAGTTAAGGTAGCCTATATTGAAAGGTGGGAGCAGATGCCACGAGGCGTTTAGCTACGATGCTCATCTCCATAATTTAGGCCTTTGAGCCTGTGGCGGGTTTTCCATCCAGTAGTGAAAGAACTCTAATACTGTTTACGCGAGTGTGTGTGATAAATGAACATGGGAGGTGTTAGTGCTGTAGTTTTAGTGCTTTCTTATTCTGCCATTGAGTTACGTGTAATAAGCTACTAAATTACGAAATCTCCGCCTAGTTAGTATGAAAGAACTATAATAATATATACGTTTGTGTGGTGTACGAACGTGAGAAGTGTCAGTGCTAATCCTACTGCTTCTTATACTAACACTTTCCTGCGCGTAATAAGCTACAAAATTACGAAAATATGGGCCAAATTAAGATTAAAAATAGGGACTTTTACGCCTAGTTAAACTGAGCAGAGTATAGTTAGAATGAATGCACTACAATACAGTTTACGTGTGCCTGATAACGAACGTGAGGCGAGTCAGGGCTGGTGTTGCCGTGGTGATGGCCGATGCGAGGGCTGCCACCTCGTGCAGTGTCACCCCGCCATCGCTTCGACACTCGCCACCTTCACTTACGTCCTGGTACCGCACACTCAACTCCTGCATGATAAAGTAAAAGAACAATAGTAACTCACTCCCCCTCAGGATGGAATGTAAACACAGAACTAATTCATTCGGCGCCAGGACGAAATGGAAACTCGGGATTAACTCATTCGGCACATGGATGTAATGTAAACACAGGATTAACTGATTCGGCTCCAGAATGTTCTAATAATATGAAGAAAATCGTCTGGTTGTTAGAGTACGTTTCGTATTAGTAGTGGCTTTGCAGATTTCGTGACGCATATTTCTTTGCGATGTATGCCGCATATTACACCTCAGTTTCCTCTTGTATGTTTACTGGTGTAAATTATGTTAATATAAAAACGATATAAGCAACATACTGGAGAATATCAGGGTTTTATATGCAATATATATCGCTATGGAGAGAGAGAGAGAGAGAGAGAGAGAGAGAGAGAGAGAGGCCGAAAATTTAACTACAAATTGCGTTTCAGAGTGAAAACTACATTTAAAAAAAAAAAAAATCAAAGGAAGGTGTTACGAAATGTACTCTGACAAATGAAATATCCGAGTATGCAAATCAAGCAGGTTTGGTAGTTCAGACTAATATGGTTCCTATGGCAATTCCTCAATATTCTGATACAGACACCCCAGCCACTGCTGATCCTTGCGACTTTAACGACAAACACTAAGTTTATTATTATTTGATAGTTTTAGAAACAAATACCTTGAACAAATAATTCGCCAACGAAAACGTCTTTGCCCCGAAAAGAAAATCACTGCAAGATTCGGTTTAAAATAATCTTGGGTTTGTAGGGTATAGTGGACTGTTGATATCTATCCATAATATCAACTGTGGACATATTTAGAATATTGCTCGTGAATTGTCGGTGGCAATATCCATATTTAGGCTCTCTTAAATATGTGATCTTGAGAAAAGGCTATGGTACGAACTGTACGAGAATGAGGAGGGTACAAGAACAGTGTTTTGGCGACAAGGTGTGGGGTGCGGTAACGTGGTACGCGGAGTTCAAAAATTCAAACTTTGTGGTATATTAGCAGTAATAACTGTATCCAAATAACGCTGGTGATGATCCACAATCTAGGAAGCATCTCTGGACCCAGTGTTGGGCCCTGAAACAAACTCTGAGCCGCTTAAATGTGTGTTTTCGTGCACAAGCAAAGACGCCATGGTTGGGATGCGGTCGGAATCAGTGAGAAGATGTGGAAAGATTGTTGCAGTGTTAATATAATTTGTGTTTCGAGATGGAGTGATGAAAGTGTGCAGCGCTGGGTGAATAAAGTCAAGATTTAACGGTAGGGAAAACTTGCCTTAATGTAAATCAACGTCTTTACCATCCTTTTTGCCTCAGAATTTAAAAATACCCATTATGCCTTTGAGCTGCCACAGAAACCCACAGATCTCTTATAAGTGAGAACTTTACAAAATGCTAAACCAGTTGAATAAATGATAAAATATGAAAATGAACGGAGACTGGAAGTGAATCATCAGAAGTGCAAAAGGAAGAGTGCCTCATTGGAAAGGTTAGGGATTAGCTTAAGAATGGAAGAACAGCGGATGACACAAAGGGGGATATGAACGAAGGAAAGAAAGGCCAGGTAAAGGTCATTAGAGAAGCGGAAAAGAATGGCAGTGAATATCAAAGCACAAGCAAGGTAGCTGAGTTGTGTAAAGTATCCAGGAATAATTATAGAAAAGAAAGTCAAAACTTAATATGGAATGACTGAAAAAAGCAAATGACAATACACATACGACAATACATCTTCAGTGTGGAGTGTTCGGAAAAGCGGAGGTAATGTGCAGCATAAGGGGTTATAAATGTGAGAATGAATGCCAGAGAAACAATCGGTAAAGGAACTGCCTAGAAAATGAACAGTCAGTGAATATAGTGAAGGAAATTTTATAAAAGATACAGTTCAGAAGCCAAGAGAGAGTCACAGCCCGCAAGGTTAATGGAGATGCCTGGATAACTGTCTGGTCTGCCCGGGACCTTCTCCACTGTTGGTAAGTGTACTGTACAAAATAGTCTCTAATTATTGCCAGTGTTTGGTAAGTTGGCAGAAGTTTTATAAGTGTATCGTGGAGGTTAGGGCAAGTGAGAATAATTCATATTTTTGTAACTTTAGCACACGGGGGCAGGTCTTGTAAATGTCCTATTTAGATGGGTCTTTCAGAAGTGGATTAGGATAGGTTAGGTTAGAATTTCTGGTCTGATAACCTTTAGGGGCTTCCAGTGTTTGGTTTAGTGGTATTAGGGGAAGACGCCCCTCAGTTAGGTTGACAAGGTCGTCAGTAAACAAGCTACCGTGGGCGTCCAGGTAGCTTCCTTACATAACTTAAAATATGTAAAATTTGTTTGTTCAGTACAGTATACGTTGTGTGGTCTAGAATCAACAAGCAGTTATCTGCGTTGGATATTGTGCTAGAGTTACTTTCCGTAAGAACTTGAGAAATTAAGAAGACAGGTGAAATTGACGCGCCCGTGTGGTAAAGTTTTATTGAATTATTTTTACCAATGATTTCCCCAGGTTAGACTTGTTTATCAGTACACGCGAAAATAAAAAAGTTTCATCCTGGCAGCTACATCTTTCGGTCCTAACTTTGGCATCATTCACCTCAAACCATTAAAAAAATATATATATATATGTTTTCAGTGCGAGTAAGGTGTTGTGTAACCTACTAGCCAGGCATTAGGCGGCCCAGCTAGTCTCAGAAAGTAGTCTGCTGGGTTAGGTTATGTCTGATTAGATTGCAAAAGTATTTCGGTATCCCGGTAATGGAGCGTACAGTATCGTGAACATTTATATACACCCCATGTGAACCTATATATATGTGAACCCGTACCGTAACCTAAATATTTGGAATCTGTATTTAGTTTGTGTACCCGTAACTTTGGGTTTGGGTGAAATTTCCTTCGTAATTTAAAACACTGAACTGAAAAAAAAAAATGTTACTTCTCAAGAGGCATTACAAGAAAGAGACTACCATACTAATAACTCGTCGTCTCAAGAAGCAGAGAGAGAGAAAGAGAGAGAGAGAGAGAGAGAGAGAGAGACTGACCTGGATGTTTGGGAGGAAGGGGAGGAGTTGTGCTAGGTCAGAGTAGGAGGTGGCTGGGTCTGCGCCCCCTCCTTCACTCTTCCTGGGGAGGGGGGGAGAAAAGAGAGAGAGAAAAGTCTTAGTATACATAAGAAACATTTAATATTAATAAGGGAAAATGAAAAAAAAAAGACTGAAAAAATGAAAAAGCGAAGATCTGGAATGACGCTGAAGATGCAGAGATTGACAGTGGCATGTTTGATAGTTTTAAATAGTCTATAGTGTTAATAATCTTTAGTTTTTAATAGTTAAGTTTTGATAAGATTAACCCTCCCAACCCGAGGAAGTCATTCATATTTTTGCATGTAGAAGATTTATACAGTTTTATTATTATTCTTATTTTTTTTTTTTTTTTATTAAGAGAGATTTGGAACTGGAGGGGTAAAATACAACTATCTTTGGCTCGTATTCTCGTCTGTTAAGGAAGCTCCCTAACACCTCTTCCTTACCGATTTATTTTTGGATACTGCTGGTTAATATCGTTTTGCACGTTATTTATGCAGAGTATAGTGATAGTAGAATGATTTAAGTAACACAAGAGGACAGTAAGGTGTGATAAACAAAATAAATCGGTTAGGAATAGGTGTTAAGGAGCATCACAAGAGGGCGGCAAGGTGTGATAAACAAAATCAGTCGGTTAGGAATAGATGTTAGGGAGCTTACTTAACCCACGAGAAAACCGTACATGGCTTTGTCCCTCACTAAACAATAAATCACTTGGCACCAGCTGGAACAAATTGCAAAAAGAACGTTACAGGATACAAAGGTTAGTTACTTGAGAAGGAATAATAACCTACAGCAATTCCTTCTCTTCCTGTGCCTTTCCTTCTCTTCCTGTTCCATCTCCCCTCCCTCCCTCTCCCCCGCTCTTCCTACCCCATCTTCCCTCCTTCCCTCCCTTCCTGTTCGTTTTTCACTTCTTAATTCCCTCCCCTCCTACCTCATCTTCCCTCCTTCCCTCCCCTCCATCACCATCGTCCCCCCATTCCCTCCCTTCTCACCCCATCTTCCCTCCCTTCACCCACCTTTGCTGTGGAGGGTGGGAGAGGGAGGGGAGGTGGAGGGAGGTGAGGAGCCCCCCGTAGCCCTGGAGGAGGGGGACTAGTTTCCTCCACCCCTCCCTGCCTCCCTGTGTGGAGGTGGAGAGGGCCCTGGAGAGGTGGGTCTGGAGGTAGGCTCTCTTCCACCCCCCTGCCTCACCCCGCACGGCCTGGAAAGAGAGAGAGAGAGAGAGAGAGAGAGAGAGAGAGAGAACTGATCGATTAAAACACTAACTGATCTGATAAAGTAGACAGACAATATATAACTAACTTACGGGAGAGATAGAGATAAATAGATAGATAGATAGAGAGAGAGAGTGTAATTCTGTAGGAAATGTAATAATATACCGAGTAATATAGACTACAAAACATAACAGAAAAGAAATCTTCGTCCTATAGCCCAAAAATACAGTATAGCCCAACTCACGGTGATGGGCGGTAGTTTGTGGGCGGGTGTTGTGTGGGTGGGCGTGGGGCGGGATGCGGGTGGCTTCTTCCCTCCCCCTCCCCCGCCCCCTACCCCAGACCCCACCCTGGGAGTGAGAGGGGGGGCCACTCTCTCCCTCCTCCCTCCTCCAATCTGACGAGCCCTTTCCTGACGTTCTGAAAATAGATAGATAGATAGATAGATTGATGGCTAGATTAATAGGTGGGTAGGTGGATAGGAAGGTCGATAGGTAGGCAGGTAGGTAGGTAAATTGGTTGGTCAGTTGGTTGGTAGGTAGGTAGATCGGTTAGTTAGCAGTTTGGTTGGTAGGTAGGTAGAGGTTGGTAGGTAGGTAGGTTGGTTAGTTAGTTATAGTTGGTTGGTAGGTAGGTAGGTGGAGAGAGAGAGAGAGAGAGAGAGAGAGAACCCATATCTTTTAAAATAGCTCATGGACGCAGCCACCAAACCCCTCACAACCAAACCAGGGTAAATATCAACACTCGGGCTCCTATAACCCACCCTTCCAGATGAATAATAAAATCGTCTGGCGCTGGTTTAATGGAGTACAGCCCCAGAGTTATCCCCACCTTGAGAGGGTTAGCCACTTCACCATGATGACGCCTTATAATTGTCAGTGCTACCCATAGATGATTTTATGCAGGTTTTCTGTGGAGACCTTTCGAGCTGGGAGGGAAAGATGTAGCCTTTATTTATTTTATTTATCTATTTTATTTATTTATTAGGAAGGACATGGCGAGGAGAGTCGAGAAATTTCCCATATATCTTGTTCTTCCTGCCAATCAAAATCTGAATGAGGTACGAGAGGGAAGTAATCTTAAGTCCTTTTGTGAATCCGGGCTCTGGGATAGATGAGACCTGCACTCCTCATGGGGGACGATAGTTATAAAGAATCTCAACAAGTTTTTACGATCTTTTGCTTGTATTTTTCACTCTGTTATTCTCTGTAGTTTAACCTTGGCGCGTTTGGTGGCTGTATGAGTAAAGACAAACGTATACTCAAAGTTTCACACATAGTTTAAGCTTAGAATAATTAATAAATACACCCACATTAATGTATTAATTGCTCTATATATGTATGACACAAGCGGTTCACCGATGATCTTCCCTGCACGTGCTTTAAACTCTTTCAAAATGATGATATATATATTGTTCCTGCCACCTTTAGACGATTGTGTTCAGGTTTGTAGAGAGTATTCGAGCAGGGGGTTTACATCTGGCCTTCATTAACCCTTCCAGTAAGGCTGGCCTCCCCGCCCCCCCAAACTGACCTCTGAGCTTGACGTGTGGCGGTGGGTAGTGTGCCCTGGAGCGGCGCAGCCAGTAGAGGTCAGTGAGGGGCAGGGAGAGGGCCAGGCTGAGGGGCAGGTCAGGGGTTAGGTCAGCACACACTTCAGCCAGGTCACGCGGGTTCAGCTCCCATAGCGGCGTTGAGTCTGAGGAGGAGATTACACAGGTCACAGGTTAGGTCATTAAATTTGGTTAGGTTAAGGTAGGTTGAACTGGATTAGGTCAGGTTAGTTTAGATAAGGTAAACTTAGTTTAGGTTAGGTAGCTTAGGCTAGGTTTGGTTAGGTTGAGTTAGGGTGTTAGATTAAGTTTGGCAGTGGTTGGTAGGTTAGGTTAGGTTAGATTCGATTTAAAACTGCATTCTCGTTAGTCTCTCTCTCTCTCTCTCTCTCTCTCTCTCTGCAGTACGGTATATATATTTCAATTAGGTCACTCGTTCCCTAATGATATTAATAGTGCTTATTTTACTATGTTGTTCTGAGTGTGTGAGAAGCAGAGTTAGGCTAAGGAGGTTGATGAGGCTGGGGAACTGGTAAGGGATCGAGTTGGTTGGACGAATTTTGTTTAGAGTTCACGAAAAGGGTTTTGCATTTTTTGTTTTGACAGTCGTCGAAATGACAATCTGACAAGTAGCTGTGTAATTATGAAGCTACGTGTGGAAGGTGTACCTATGAGGTGGAACAAGGATCCCGGGGGCTTGAGCGATGGGTGAATTAGAATGTAGCTTCTTTCATTGGGCATCCTGTTGATTAGGCGTGGTCTCATTATATTTGTTTTCCTATTTGCTTTCTAGATCTCACCTCACCCTACCTGCGAGTTAGAAAGGGCAGGATGATGATGTTATTTTTTACCAGTTTAACCAGCCTAGGGGAGCATTGCCCCAGGGTAGCTACTAAGCTTCTGGTGGGATAGGACGGTAGTAGACTGCATGGTGGATGGATATTACACCAGATACAGACTATTACGAGCACGAAAACATTGTAAGTAAATAATACAGAGTTTATCTGTATATTCGTATGAATAGGTTTAGCTACGGTACCTTGTGTGATCGCCTGTCCCGGGGGAGAGGGGGATTCTGACTTACTCGTTTTTCGTCTTCGAGGCTCGCGACACCCTATCCCTCCTCACAGTCAACACATCAGTCCAACAACCAAACCATAATATAATTCTGTTGATCGAACAGCCACGTGAATTTGTACTACATATTATTAAGCTATAGATCTTACCTGTTACATTTTTCGTGATAACTCTAATACAGTAAACTCTCAGCTCCTCCACCATGCCAGTAGGAAGGATATTTAGCGTCTGCCAACACACTGACAGTGAATGATCTAGAGGTTGTATAAGATCGACTAAATCAGTAAGGTGATGAGTGTGCTCCTCTCGGTTGTATTATTTGTCACGAGACCGAGTTTGCTCACCACGCCATTTTGTTGTTGATGTGGTTGTCATGACAACCACACTGCAGTTGCCAAGTTGTTGCTTTTGAGTATTTTTATAGGCTAACAGGATTATATTGTTTACTGTAATGTTACTTTTATCAGGATTACAATATTTGTGTTACATACATTATCATTATTGTTTTTGAACTACTATTTGGACACTTCATTATTGGCTGTCACCTAGCCTATAGTGTTTTACTTTTTAAAATATTCGATTTATTACATTAAAAACGCAGGCAAATCAGAGTTGGATTCCTGCACATCAGTAGTGGTACCGGCATGTCAAGTAAAACAACCGCCTGTCTAACTCATATAACTTTATTTATGATGGCACAGGAGACTAGGAATTTTGGGACTGCAACCCCAGTAAATTCTTAAAACTAAACCACGAACTAAACGACTCACTAACATTACAAAAAAAAAAAAAATCTGCCTATGAATGTTATAGCTGTTTGTGCATTAAAAAAAGAAAAAAAAAGATGGGAATGGCAGACGTGAGAATAATATGAAGGAAAAGGTAGACTAGCTAAATATGGTGAAAAATAGGGAATGATTTTTGCAGAGAAATGATACAGGTAGTTACAGGTATCCCTTTGCAGTTGAGTGAATAAAAACCGTGTAGATTTTTTTATGTTCCACGCAATGAATGGTGATAATTTTAATAATGAGGAGAGGGAGAGAGAGAGAGAGAGAGAGAGAATATCCGTTCGTTTTGAGATCGTTTACAAGATCGAGTGTCATAGGCAGGGAGAAAGAGAGGCATAAGAAGGTAATAGAGAGAGGGATAGATAGACATAAGAAGGTAATAGACAGAGGGATAGATAGACTTAAGGTAATGGATAGAGGGATAGATAGACATAAGAAGGTAATAGACAGAGGGATAGATAGACATAAGAAGGTAATAGACAGAGGGATAGATAGACATAAGAAGGTAATAGACAGAGGGATAGATAGACATAAGAAGGTAATAGACAAAGGGATAGATAGACTTAGGAAGGTAATAGACAGAGGGATAGAAAGACTTAAGAAGGTACGGTAATAGACAGAGGGATAGATAGACGAAGGTAACAGAGGGAAAGACAGATTCAGAATGTCACACAGGCTTCGATGCAGTCTATCTCTTTACCTGTGAAGAGCATGCGGTAAAATAAAACTCTGTATACCGTATCTATAATTACATTTACACACATAAAATATATATATTTATAGAACTCTGAGACATTGGCGAGCATTTGCACGTACAACAGGTGGCAAAGATAAGAATGACCAGATAACACAATACAGAGAGTGTCTATAATTTTCCAGTAGTGATATATATTCCTTCAGAGTCATAATATCATCTGTGCTACGTAGAGGTGTGGATATCCAATATTCGTTTCTTTCTTTCTTTCTTTCTTTTCTGATAGTCGCTACGGTATAATTTGTTAGGGTACGTATAATTCAGCTGTTTATATTATAGTTGCAAATATAACGCTAAGTTGTATTTACCATTAGGCTTTAGGTGGTTGTGTATGGATATTTTTTGGTCATTCTTCTCCAGCCAGTCTTATATTTAAACAGAAAAAATATCTTGTGTCACAGTACCAGTCTTACAGTACATTAAAGAAAAAATAGTTAGTCATAATAATAATAATAATAATACTAATAATAACAACAATAATAATACTGTAATAATAATAATAATAAAAACAAATAATAATAATAATAATAATAATAATAATAATAATGTGTCATAGTCATTACTCTTATATTTATTAGAGAAATATTTTTGCGTCATAATTATCAGCCTTAAAATTATTAAAGAAAAATTATATTAACTTTCTTGCATAAGAGTTAGCATACCGAACTTTGCTAGAAGAGAAGCTGGGAATTTCCTTATTAATATCTATGTATATATTTCTTATCTTGTAATATGTGTACGCGTGCTGGCAATGTACGGTAGCTGCTATGTACATTTTTATACACACACACACACACACAAACGTAATCTACACACAACAGTATTTACTATGTTATATTTACTGCGTTATATTTATGGTTTTATACACACACACACACACACACACACACACACACAACGTAATCTACACATGACAATATTTACTACGTCATAGCTATTTATTACGTTATATTTATGGTCAGTCGCTGTGTATAGGGTCATACATCAAGGTGCCATATTTGCTTCGTAACACCCCTCCCGTAGCGATTTATTTTGCGTATTTCGCCTTATAAGTCTCTTGCATTTTTTTAAATCATTTTGTTATCGATATTTGGAACGCTAACAAGAGGATACTGATGTGTAATGTGCAAAATAAATCGCTAAGGAAGAGGTGTTAGGTAATTCCCAAAGCCACTAAGGGGATAAGGAAGAGGGAAAGATAGCAAAGATGAAAGAGGACTTGGAGTGGAAGAGGGAAGGAGGGAAAGGAGAGATGATGGCGGACAAGGAGCCAGGTTTGAGTAAAAAAGGGCATGGTAATATTCTAACTGAAAAAAAAATATATATAAGGTCCATAGCTATCAAAATACGGTACAAAGGTTTCTAAACATTCTAGGGCTCTTCGTAAATTAGTTTCGAAATATGACTTGTAAAAAAATAGCAACTTTCTTACATTATACCAAAAATAAATATATATAAAAAAAATAGAATGGTTTTCGAACACTTCTTTAGCCTATCGAAAAAGGTGTGACACAGTAGTATATTTTGTGGCTTTCATCTTAGTCGAAAAATTTTTGTAAAAAAAAATAATAATACCCGTTAGAGCATTATTAACATCATCAAAATGTTACTTCAAAAATGACGATAATTCTCTAACATTCGTCTCGTTCCGAAATGAAATAAGTAATAGCTTAAAGTAATACAATAATAATAATAAAAATAATAATAATAATAATAATAATATTAATAATAATAATAAAAAAATAATAGTAACAATAATAATAATAATTATAGTAGTAGTAGTAGTAGTAGTAGTAGTAGTAGTAATAATAATAATAATAATAATAATAATAATAAAGGAACGCACGAAGCTTTCCTAACATTAATTTTTAGTTGTTTAATTATTTCCAAAAATTCTGCTTCCTTTTCCTTCTCATTTTAATACATAAATATCTTCTCAGCCAACTAAGCCGTCATCTCCTTAACACCTTTTACTAAGCGATTTATTTGGTTTATTACACCTTACTGTACTCGTCTGCGTTATGTAAGTCCAATATCGTCATACTCTGCATAAATAACATACAAAAGGATATTACCCAGCCTTATCCAAAAATAAATCGCTCAGGAAGAGGTGTTAGGAAGCTAGAATATGGGACTTTAATACCGGTACCTTCCAGTACATTCAAGTATTCGCCTAGATACGTATTTTTCTATTTCGAATGGCAAAGTCTCTCTCTCTCTCTCTCTCTCTCTCTCTCTCTCTCTCTCTCTCTCATCTTGTTGCCTCTAGACGATTTCATTCAGCTCAAGAAACCCCCTCTCGTATTCAAGGGGTTTACGAAGGCTGTATCTTACCCTCCAGTTCGAAAAAGCGTAACTCGAAAAAAAAAAAAAAAACGTGGAGAAAACATGAACTAACTCTGCGTCTCTGAAAACAAGTCGACCTCATTCAAGGGGTTGACCTGATAGCGGCAGGTCAGTAGGTGGATGAGGTGATTGAGGCGGCATATGGGACTTGGAATACCCTGGATATAATAGTAATAATAATAATAATAATAGTAATAGTAGTAGTAGTAATAATAATAATAATGATGATGATAATAATAATAATAGTAATAGTAGTAGTAGTAGTAGTAATAATAATAATAATAATAATAATAATAATAATAGTAAATCATGCCCCAGTGGTTCAGTGGATGTTAAAATGATCAAACTCCACAAACATGTAAGTCTGTTATGTTGGCACCTCAGACTTTATATATCTTTCTCTATCCTTCCGTTTAACGTAATTTCAGGCTGAAGCAGGTTATCCCAGGCTTACTAAATAATCCCTCCATTCAGAGTGACTCATTCCCTTCTCGACCCTCACCGCCGACTCCTCCTCCTTCCACCGACGATTTTAAAAGAAAGTTTCGTTCAGCTTCCAGGCGCGGGAATGGCGTGCTTTCCTCTTTGTGGTAGGCTATGTGTCACTACGTAGTCGCCGTTGCCTTGGAAAGTACTGGGTGCGCTGG